>NW_009209545.1:0-3758 GCF_000690835.1 Fulmarus glacialis
ATCCCAGCTGAAACTAGGACAAAGATCCAGTTATGAACATGTGGAAATGAAAAGCTTGATGCCTGTAGATCTAATGCACAAGTTTCTAGCGTAGACAGTATGATTCATTCTTGGGAACCTTCTGTAAATGAGACTGCTAGGACTAAGGACTCAGATTTGTTGGAATTTTTGAAATTTAAATCCCTTTAAGACCTTATCTGCTCCTCTAAAAATGTCAACAACCTCCATTTTATGTCACTGCATTGGTCTCTCCCATGGAACAGAGAAAACCTTTATGTAAGAGATCATATTGTACGTGATTCCTTGATGTCCTGTTGTCTCTGATGATGTCTAGGTGGCCCTGCTTGAACATGGGGGTTGGACCAGATGACCTCCAGAGGTCTAACCTCAACCACTCTATGATTCTGAGATACAATAGGAAGGATGTAATCCATGGTAACAAGAAGAGGAGTCCTATCTCTATTTGGGTCCATGTTTAGGCCCTGTTGTTGCAGACTTCCCCAAGAAGTTCACTGAATTCAGTACCTGTCTGCGTGGGCGCAAAAGAATTCTCAGAAATGGTCCTTGGCCTAAGCTGAAATCTTACCCGTGGTGTGGCAGAAGCCAAAAATTGCGAGTTGGAAATTGCTTCCTTTTTCTTCATAGAAAGTAACGGTAATTTCTTCTCAGTAAGAAATAAGGGAATTCCTGCAGATGTTTTTGAAGAAAGAAATATTTAACAGCAATGTAAAACAGATGTCCTATAGAAGTATTTGTTTCTACTAAGTAGCCAATGCTGGGATGTAATTATGGTTACTAAATAGCTGCAAATAAGCAGGGAGGAAGATGTATACTGTTTCCTTTGTCTCCTGAGGGAAAAATGACCGAACATAAACATTTCACAAAACTTTTCTGTCCTGCTTACATAAGTTGCCTGGCATTTAAGAAGCTCAAGATCTATTTCATTTTCTGTACTTCTTCACCTTTTAAATTGGGAAACTCTCTGCTCATATAAGCAGCTTTGAAACTGTATTCTCTACTGTGGACTTTCCCAGGTGTTACTGACAGTGAATAAAAGTCACCAACTTGTGCATCTTGTGAGCCTCTGGGCTTCTCGAACCACCTGTTTCATCCATTCAGCCCTTCAATCCAAGGGTTGCTGTTTGACTCCAGAAAGTCGTCATGCAGGCAAGATAGGGAAGAGACATAAGGAGGCACAGGCAAATTATAGGAAAGAGACATACTTTATGGAGAAGAGGCATATAGTAATGAAATGATGTGTCTAAGATCTTACAGGCTGTGCAAGTCAGAAAAATAAGTCAAACTAGACTCTGCTCCTATGCCCTGAAAACAAAACATTTCTCACCTCTCCTAGTTTTTCTCCTCAAACATTTTCTTCCAATAGATGATTTTTTCCTTCTTAGAAAACATGCAGTGAATAGAAATTTTATGTTCTGCCTTCAACAAGTATCAAATACCGGTTAATGCTAATAAAAGCCTAGACAAACCCTCGAGATTCTTCACTCCTTTGATTTATAGGAAGCCTTTTTTTACCTGCCATCAAACATCACTATAGATGTCAACATTAACAGGTACAAAATATTCATTCAATTAATTTTCCTGAAAAGTCTCACCATGACTGCCATTGTTTCTGTTGCAGAAGGAGTCTGTATGACGATGGCGCTCTCTGTGACATATGGCAGAATGTCAGGTAACTTCAATAGGCACTGACATTACAGGTAACTAAATGAATAGTGATATGTTCATGAAGTAGCTTGAGGTTCTGTGGTAGCGTCAGCTCTCCCTTTGACATCAGTGGTGGAACAAACCTAACCTTAGAGGATAAAAGAGACTCTTCTCAGACTCAGTGTTAGCATTAATGCCACCTCCCTCCGGCAGAACAGCCTGCATCGCTGTATAATCAGTTTATAAAGATACAACAACCTGTTTAATCACACCAAGTGTCAATGCTGGCATTTGACTTGATCATGTAGATCCCCAGAAGATTAGAGCTTGTTTTGTTCCATGGCAGGCTTTCGGTACACAGACAGCTCTATAAATATTCCCCCAAAGCTATACTGTCTAAACAAATTGCTGTGTGCTTTCAGGTGGTGCAGTATGATGTCACAGCACTTAAAACAGGATACCAAAAGCAGGGATTGTGAGGGAAGAAAAAAAGTAAACAATCTCAGGAAAAATTCAAGACTGCAGTTTTAAAAGCAACATATCTTCAGTAAACCTGAGGAAGCAGGAAAGATGATCTTTTCAAAAGGATGGTTTGAACGAGCCCATGTGAATCTTATGTTGAGAGAGTTAATTATGACCCATTCTGCTACTCTGAGCCAAGTCTAAAATTCTTACACATTTTTTTTACAAATACGTCCCTCAAAGAAATTCAGTGAGATCTTCAACAGGGAAAAAAAAAAGAAAGCAGACACCAGATTTCTTTTTCTGTATGAAAGAATATAGTATGATTGGGATGCAATAAATAATTTCAGCATGTATACATGTGCTAGACTACACTGACATCCATCCACCCAGTAACCTTTTTTTATCTATCCTTCAGTAATATGTCAATCGTTTGTCAGCATTTTGAAAATAACAGAGGTCTATATAACCAGTAATGAAACATCCTAATTGTAGGAATGTAAATTCTGCAAATATTTTATTAACTTTCTTAGAAAGAAAAAGATGAATAGCAAAAAAAGTATTCATAATATGTGGACTTTTTACGTTTGCAAAATTCTCTTCTCTTTGAAAGTATTTAATAGACCTAATGTTCATATGCATTTGTTCAAGTGGGAACTCGAAAACACAAGAATGCACATGCAGACAGATAAACACGCCTGCCAAACACATGTTTATGTTGGTAATTACTATCCTCTTGAATAATATGTTCATATATTGTGTGAACATCAAAGACTACTAAATTGCCTCAGTAATTGTTTCCAAATTTTCATCCACATCATCTTTTTTTTTATTTGCTCCTGAGTAAAGTTTCCAAAATGAAATTATTTCAAAAGCAAGAGATTCAATACAAAAAAAGTAGAAATATGAACTGACAGAAATAGAGTCTCTTTGAGACTCAATTGACTTCCTAGGATTAACATTTTTCACTCATGACAGAATTTTTCTTTCAAAATGTCTCTTTCATTAATGTGGTCCAGAGTTGAATGAAAAGAAAGTATAAAAAATGCATATATTGTAGGGCACCAATGAAGAATATCTGCACCATATATTTGCACTGGAGCTCTGCTTTCAGTCTACAAACTGTTGTAGTAGGTGGAAGTAGTCTAGTGATATTTTTTTCATTAAACTTTGAGTGTCTTATTGTTTTGTCTAACACATACCAGTGTTAATTTTTCTTTAGTTGTTTGTACTTTGATTCCCCTTTGAATTACATAAATCCTGAGTTTGATGCTGGCCACTTTCTCCAAGGAAAAAACATCCAAAATGCAAAGAAAATATCATGGAGCCTAGTGAAAGCAGGAATTTATGTGAGCACTATATCCTTTTTAAAACATGTTTGGGAGAATTTTTTTTATTTGGATAAACACAATAAATATTGGTACAAACATTTGCTGAGAGACCTCCTCAAATCCCAGATCTCTTTGTCTTTTGCTTTCTACTGTTCTTTCCTGGCCTTTCTTTATATGGCCAGAATATATTGATATTTCTGTCTAGACAGGAGGTGGTTACATGACCACTGCAGGGAACAGAGCTCAAACATTTTAAGGCACTCTCATGGGTAAAAGGAAAAGAAAAGAAAAGAAAAGAAA
>NW_009209547.1:0-8797 GCF_000690835.1 Fulmarus glacialis
TATTTATATATAATGTAAATATATTGACTTGTTACACCTATAATATGTTGAAATTGGTTTTTAAAAGGTGATGTAAATAGTGGTTTCCTCAATGAAAAATACATATTTTGTATTGTTCTAATGCAAAGGAAAAAAACCCCTTTTAATCTTTTTTGTTATGTATATTCCATGTATAAGTGTAAATATGATCACATAGGTTTAAAAACTTTTGCATGTATGTATACAGTTGCAAGTCTGGAAGAATGTATAGAAAAATACTTTTATTTAAAGTTGTGATTACCTGCTGCATGAAAAGTGCATGGGGGACCCTGTGCATCTGTGCGTTGGCAAAAAAAAAAAATGTCTTAACAAGTCAGGTCAGTTCAAAACACAACAGTATTCCACTTCTGGACATTACTTCTGCTGTGGTATTTTAGCTTTGTGAAAGAATGTGCTTCAAATCAAAAGGGTCTGGGGAAAAAAACGCAAAACTACTTTTAAAACATGAAGTACTCATACAACTGTAATCAGTCATGTAAGTTCAGGACTCCATTTTGCGTAATTGAAATATTGTATCAGGACTATTCCATCCCTGTAAAACAAAGGAATATTGATTTTCATTGCCATACATAAGAATTCGGGATTTTACCACAACCAATTTTATTGTGATGTGTCTTCAGTAATTTATCTAACTGGTCTCATTTTTTTATTAGAAATTAATTTCCTCATGTGATGTCACAAAACTGTACATACTGCAGTGTGAAGTTTTTTTAAATCTTTCAGTGTTTACTTCCTGCAGAAGATTTGAATAAATGAGAAAAATGCATTGTCTTGATGGTTTTTAAATCTGCTTTATTTTATGTGTACTTTCCATTATTGGAGTGCTAGCGGGCTTTCGCATCAGTGCTATTAATATAAATTTCTGACAAGAAAAATATCTCGAGGAACTTAGGGACACATAGCCTTCAACAAGGCTACTGACTGGAAACGGAGAGTCGTGGAGCTGGAAATGAAACAGTCTAAATCAGATTAGCAGCTTTACAAAGCACTGTATTATGTTTTATTCAAATAGCCTTCTGCTTATTAACTTGAAATCAGTGACCATAAACTGGAAACCTTTAAATGGGAATTTTCACATTAAAATCAGCTTTAAAAAATGTTGAAACCTTTTTCAGGTCCTCTGTGCAGGGCAGGAAAGGTGTGTTTTCCTGTTAAAATCTACTTTGGCCCCCATCACAGAGAGGACTTTTCAGTTGTGTTCAACTTAAGTTCTTAATCAAAAGTGTGGAAAAATGAATGCAATTTGCCAGTGAAGACTCTACAAAGATCTAACGGTGTGCTTGCATCATATACAAGCAGCTTTTAAATTAGGTTATGACATTAGTGCAAAAGGTGGATTGCAACATCAGTGCAAGCGCTGTTTCTCCAGAGAATTTTTGTTCCAAGGTGTACAGGCACACTGGGTCTGGAGCAGTGCAGTTGCAAGCAAGCACTTGGGTCATGACTGTCTCGGGTAACTAACAGTTTTTTTAGTGAATCATCCTATGTTTTCTGATCTCTTAGCAATAAATACACATGCATGAGGTTCTTTGGAAGCTTTCTGGAGGGCATAAATTATAATTCATAAAGTTAATTTAAAACCAATAATTCCAACTCCATAGATCTCAGCCAGGGCTTCGTAAAGTATATAGCTGAGCATTTTGATTGATTGGTATCCTAAATGGAATAGGGTCAGGATACTGGCTGTCTTTGGATATGTCATCTTGAAGTAGTATATAATGCCACCGGTGATACTCAGCTGTGCTTCAGACGAAAAGACCCGTGAGCCAGCTTCTACATAGACTCTTCTCTCTGTAAGTAGGCTTGCCCCTGATTTGAGGGATGAATGGCTAAGCCAAAATGCAGCCACATGAAAAAGCAATATACCTAAGGAGCCAATCTAGTCTTCTAATGGCAGTGCAGCTTGGAAATAATTTCTGAAATACATGCTTCCTCACTAATACGATTCCTTTGGTTTTGATTCTACCAACCAAGCAAAACCAATGGTAGGTCTTTATTCTATACCAGCGACTAGGAAGAAAATTAACTCTATCCCAGCTGAAACCAGGACAATTTCTCAAGTGATGATGCTAGGACAGTTCCTTGGGGCACCTGAATATCACTGAGTTTTGTTTTATGACTCGGGGAGTTCAGGCTCCTGTAACTTCACTATATTTATTCAATTTATTGTGCTGTAACACCAAGTAAAACTTGCTTTGTGTCTACCAGAACAAACAGGGCTGCGGAGCTGAGCATATGGTATGCTAAGCAGCCTGTGGAGTGATGAGGATATTGAAGGGGTGTAAATATTCTAAAAGACATTTCACTCCGAGTGAACATTAACAACATTTGCTTAGTGTTTCATAATAAACTCGCTCAAAAATGCCTCAAACCGCCAGTGAACTCTTTACAGACAGACCTGTGGTCATGCAGAATCTTCTTGACCATCAGTTTGTTCCTCACAAAATGAAAGATGCATGTGATGTTGATGATTTTTCACAGAACAGCTGCTGGATAAAGAAATGAAAGTTTTTGCTTCAGAGTTTTCAAAACATGGGGGGAAAAATAGCAGTTGTGTTCACAGGACTTAGCAGCCCAGTCTTATGCTCCTCAATGAAACTAATTCTAGCATTTTGGGCATCAGCAACAGATGTGGACTCTGATAGAGCATTTGCAGGCCTATATATTGTGGAAGACTTTATCGGAGTAGAAAAACTTGCTGAAGTAATACAAACACATCTACACATAAGAAAAGTAAAGCAAATTATTCTTCATTGATTGTAAACTTTGTCAAGAAAATATGTGATTTTGAAACTGAAGAATACGACAGCATTTTTCTGTATGACACGGCTTTAGAATGTGTAATGCACCCATGGGAATGTCTGTAGGGACTTGATATGAGCCTCAAGCAGTGGCTAGGACATGCAGGTAATAATTGTTGATAATACTTTTATTTCCTTTTGATTGTCAGAGTGACTCAAAGGGAGCATGGCACAAACTCAGGGCATGAAAATCTTCTCTGCTGGTAAATATCAATGCTGCTAATGAAAAGAGCATGTGCTGATCCGAGCTCACAGCAGCCCACTTTGATTTGGCTTTTTAAGGACTGCTTGCTCTTAATGAATAAAGAGATTTGTCACTATTTCCAGATTACTTTTCTGATTAAACTACTGAGAATTTAACTGAATGCAAAACGAACATTACTGACCTGTGACTGTGCCAGTTAGATAAGCTTGATGCCTGCCTCGCAATTAAACTTGGCGTGTGCCTTCAGTGCATCTTGGTGTGTTGGGGAGAGATGGAGAAATAACTCTGTCCCCCTTCACAGTATTAGGTGATCTTGATTCTCTTTGCCCAGTCTAGTTTGGTGAGGTGGGGATACTTCCTCACTAAATGGGAGGCAAACTGGGCTATTCTGTAAGTTAGTGGGGGCTCTCTGGCCCCAGTCTTTACTGAGCTGGTGTTGACTTTTAAAGTCACACCCTTTTGCATGCTCAGAAATTCTTTTGAAAATTTCAATACAGACCTCAAAGGTGACTTCTGCAAATGAGCTGTGGGTAGCCACTGGGACATAGATACATCCAGTCTGTTGCTGTTACCTCTTAATATTTGCCTGTCTGCACCTTTGTAACTCCAGGAAAATGTCATCATTTTCCAAGTTCTGCCTGATTACAACCCATGCCCAAATCTCATCACTGGTACCAAGAGAGAGAGTGAGAGATGAAATTCAAGCACGTTTTGGAGTTAGATGCCCTGACTTGTATGCTGTGACTTGGGAAAAGCTTTGCTAGGGGTTCTGTGGAAGATGGAAAGAAGTTCCTCTAATACCTCTGTTAGCTGTTAGAATTGTGCAATTTTTTTCCAAATGTGTTCTTCACATTTGACTCTGAAGGAAATCCTTGGTTTTTTTAAAGAAACCTAAGTGACTCTCACATGCCTTACAAATGGCTTAGCATGTGATTCGCCTTTGGTCATGCAGGCAGGCTGTGTTCCTTCACTTGCTACACACTACCCCTGTGTTTGTATGTATCTGCGTGCCTGTCCTTTGTGTTTGCGGTGGCGAACCAGCAACTTGGGGGTGTTACCTCTTGGGCCACAATTAATTTAAGGGGAGGAGGAAGAAAGAGAGGGAAGGAGAATCTTAGGGTAGAAAGCTACAAAGATTTTACTCTCAAGTACCTTTTACTTTCTACTCCCACCTCATTTTCCTCTATTCAACATGGTCACAAGGAGAAAGTCTTCATTAGCATCTGCAGCAAGAATTAGATACATCCAGGAAACAAAAACCTCATGCAACTGTTCACGTCATAGATAACATACTAACTATAGTTCGGTATCACTGCTTACATCTCAGAGTATTACTGATGCAAGTTTACTTAGTTCCTAGTCCAAAATGAAAAGAAGCCTTACATTGCATTATGCAGAAGTACCAGTAGCAGGTTGATCGGCCTGTAAATATGCTTGAAAATCTGAAAGGAATTAATTTAGCTAATCCTTGCATGTAGTGATGCGTCCATCTCTCACGCGAGCAACTGCTAACTCTCATGCCATTTTCCCCCTTCCTCTTCCCTATTATTTTAAGTCCTTTCATCTCATTTTTAAACTACACTGATGCCCAGTCATCATCCATGAAGGGCAGAAGAGGCAAAAAAAAAAAAGTATGTATTTTAAGACAAAAAACTGCTTTGAGATAAGTATTTGCCTAAGATACTACATTGTGCATTGACTGTATTGAATGCTGTATCTCAGTCTCTCCTACTGAAAGCATTCACCCAAGGCATTGCATAGTGCCTGCATCCTGAGAAGAGAGGTGATGACGTCTAACAGCACCTACCCCCAGTATCTCTTTCCTTTATTTTAGAATGGTGCTTACTATGGCAGAAGGAAGCAAAGTGTATGTCACAAAGCCTTTTTTCCCCCAGAAAAATGCTATTTAAGAGTTTTTGAAAGTGACACAGAATAGGAGGTGCAAGTCCAAGGACAGAATAAGAGAAGGAAAACGAGAGAGAGGGATTTTTTTTTTTTTCAAGCGTCCTCAGCATGGTCCAGCTGGCAGCCTGTTGCCTGCTCCCATTCTGTCCCACCACCTGTTTCCCAGAGGGAATGCACCACGGCCGTGCAGGCAGTGGTTGCTTCTTAGGGGGCCAAATGCTGCCATTTGCATGAGATCTGACGCAGAGAGCTGGGAGCTGGTGGCGGCTGCTCTCACCACTAACAAAACAGTGGCAGCTGCTGATAGAGGAAGGGAAGGCACTGAAATCCCCCGCTGAAAATGTTAACAGCCAAAGAATCATCCTGTATTTTTGCGTGACATAGATTTGCAGTTATTAGTTTAGAAGCGGAAGGAATAATTGGCTAGAAACAGACAGCAGTTATTGTACTGAATACATCCCACTCTTTAAAACTTGCATAGAAGGTCTAAGGATATAGCTAATTACATAAAAAAATGGCTTTTTTTAGATCCAGTGGCTTCAACAGATTTTTTCATTGCCTTCCCACATCTGCTTAGTACTTGAAAACTTGGTTCACTTTAGTAAGAAAGGTGCTATTCCAGTTTTCCTGTCATCTTTGTCTCTCTTTTTACATAAACATGTATGTTGTGCTTACCTTAGAACAATATGGCTTGCTATCCCCTGTTTGATTTCAAACTATGTCTGTAACACAATACAATTCTGCCTGCAAAATGTCTCCTGACATACCAGGAACCTCCTGCATGGAACAGAAGTCTCCTCTGACCCAGGCTAACTGCGGTGGTTCACTGCTAGGATGCCTGGAGCGGTAAGTGGTAACGTTAGTGATATGAGGCACTGAGCGCTGTATAAATTTCTGCCTAGTTCAGTTTTTGTATCTCCCAGTTTGGATCAAGGGGATACGGAAATTTTTGGCAGTACATAGAGCATGGGCTGCAGAGGTAGCAGCCAGTTTCCAGGCATCTACTATATTCATGTTACCCTGCATTAATGGTGCAGCTGTGCCAGTGTCACCCTTTAAGCACATGCCCAGTTGGCCGAAAGCAAACGTGATCGCGCAGGGGCTGAGATGGTGCTGTCCGCTTTGATGTGGAACGTGGCTGCCTGTGGCATGGAGCTCCATGCTTTGCAGGAAAGTAGAGGGTTCAGCATATGATGTCAAACTCTTGACAACTGTAGAAACATCTGTAGGGCAGGGTAGAGCTCCTTTTTTTAGAGGGAGCCATGCTGGATGCTTGGAATTTGCTTTCCTTCTCTGCTTGATGCACTGTTTTGCATGTATTTTTCTGGAGTGGGAACTAGGAAGGGAAGAATCGGATGAATGAGAACAGCACTTACAGGGCTAAATCCAGTCCCTGGAGTGAGAAACCAGATCAGAAGGTGGTGAAGCAGAGAGGCCTCTGTCCAGAAAGGTATCAAGGCCATGAGAGAGTTACAGTAGATTGGTCAAAGAAGGAGTGCTCAGAAAGATGCTCTATGTCTTTTCTATCTAGTATGCTAATTCCTGGTGTTACCTAAGACCTGGCAGGGATTAAAAGAGGTACCAAAAAGGGGCAATGTAACACAGCCCTGCTGGCCACCGCTGCTACTGCTGCTCAGTGGGGTGGGGGATACACAGTGGCCAGCTGCGTAGATGGTAGCGTCCCGAGCCTGGAAGCAATGATGATTGGGTTGGGCTTGCTGAAAGAGTCCAAGATGAGAGGGAGATGCAGAAAAAGGACCTCAGGAGGAGTATTGTGGTGCCAGGATGCTTTGCTTTAGCATCTGAGCAAACAAGGTCGGGTTACAGAGCCAAAATTTGCTCTGTTTTCTTTTTCCATAGCAGAAGTTACAGCTGCTATATCATCACTGTTACTCAAGTTCAGCAGCAATCACTGCATTCTTCCTGCCATGAGCAAGGGTTGCTCTTGCCACAGCATCTATATACAGTATAGATGAGATCTGTATTGCTATGAGGTGGTGCCTGCAGCCTGTCATGACTGGTTGTGTTTCCTACCACCATCCTTACCAGGAGAAGAGGGATGGTCCCCAAATTATGATTGAGAAACCCCACGTTTGTATTGTGGTTGACTGTGGGGTTTCATGAGCTTTCAGGTGGGGCATATGGCCATACTGCATGTCAGAATTTCTCTGTTAAATAGACCAAAAAAGACTTCTTGTTTTAGGGAGACTTCAATGCTAGTGAAATATCAACTGCACATGTATCTGAGATTCACAAGAGAGTATAATTTGTCCTATACCAAGTTTTGTTGTGTTAAAATGCATAGCATGTGGTTTGGCCTTCCTATTTAGAGTACCTAAATGTGAAGATTCCCATCAGATGGGAACATCCCTGGAGATGATGGAACTGCTATTGTCTGGTAACCTGTCAGAAACGTCTTTGCGAGTGACGGATCACAAAGCAGAAGGTAAACTCCACAACTCCGGTCTCTTTTGCTTCCTGTCTGCATCGGTTGTTTAAATCACACTCTGTAACCCTGCCCCTTCTTTGGTCATCTCACCTGGGGCCTTTGAGTAAAACTAGGTTAAAATGTACTTGCAAGAGAAACATTTTGGAAATGTAACTCGCTTGCAGTGCATTAAATAAGCAAGTTTAAAAGCCAGTGAGAATGAAGAAAATCAAAGAAACATTTCTGATCCAGTAACCAAAGCGGAAGCAGGGCACTGGCTATGGTTTGTACCTGAAACCTGTGAAAGCTGACCCCAGGCTTGCGGTTGTACAGCAAGTCTAACCCCTAATAGGCTTGGACAAGTAAGGAAGACCTTGCAGCAGTGAAGGTGCCTTATTGCGACTATGCTTGTGGGAGCCTGATGGCAGTGTTTTTTCTAGCCGGGCCACACCTCACTGTCTTTTCCTCAACATAAAGCTTTTTCACTTAGGCTTAGTTCCAGTGTTCAAGATTTCAGTGTATTTTTAGCATGTTGTTTGTTTGTCATCTGCCATATATTTCTTATATCAACAGCAGGGCAAGTTAAACATGGGGTCTCATGTCTAAAATAACTTTTCTTGAAGAACACAAACACAAACAGTGCTTTTATACTCTCTGATTAGGTTTTTGGGAGGGAAGGGGAACTTCTGTAGGAAGAATAAAAAAGTGGAAAATCTTTAAAGCTGACTGTGTCTCCAGCTAATCCAAAATGTTTGGATTTATGTGCAAAATAAGGAATTTTGGTGCAAGGGATTATTTTAGCATTTCTTTCTGTGGAGAGAAATGTAAATGAGCATGTATGTGTACTTAAACACATGCAGAAGATGGGTACAATGACTCATGCAGACGAGAAAAATTAAGCAAGCTGACAATGCAAGGGCTGACATTTAAAACAGTAGGGGTGTATAGTGAGCATTCTTGTAGTGTAGCCATTATTTATTAAGTAGAGACAGAGTGAGTGGAGCTATACAAAAACATAATGAGACATGCTTCAAGGAATTTGCAGCCTATTACAAACTCAGAAAAAAACACTGCAGGCACATGAAGTACATTAAGTGCCGGTAAAAGTTAGCAGTAGTGAAGGAATCTGGCTGAGGTCACTGTTGAAAAGTATTGTGAAAGGAGTAAATCTGGAGGAGGAGGAGGGGGAAAAGTCATCTGAGGTGAAATTCTTTGGAAGACTTAAGTGGACCTGGCACCGGCTCCTCTGCATGGGGTGGATTTTGTCCTTGACGCTGGGGAAAGATGACTTCCCATTTGAAGAGGCTGTCAGGGGGAGGAGGAGAAAAGCAGCAGGTTGAATTGGAGGGAGAGGTTTTACAGTGGGATTTGAAGGCAACTTTTGAAGGCAATGAGGGGAAGATGAGAGCAGGAAGGGAA
>NW_009209547.1:8830-9322 GCF_000690835.1 Fulmarus glacialis
GGATGTATGGATCTACAAAATAGCAACTGAGCTTGATTTGGAGCTAGTCAAGAAACATTGGTTACAGATGGTACTGAGTTGATTTTCTGAAGTTCAGTCAAGCCAGAGCATTCAGTATCTTATGAAATTTAGAAAAATGGTAAATAAAACAAGAGTGGAGGAGGAGAAAGATTTATTTAATTAATAAATTCCCTACCTAGGCATAGGTATTCCTTATTTCGGGCGGGAGCGTGTTATTTCTTAACTTGAAACAAGAATGATTATCTATGGCCTGTGTCATGGAGGTGATCAGAAAAGGAAGGGGCCTGTTGCAGTGGGGTTCCCCGGTGATCCCTTAAAAAAAATTCCATGAACCCAAGGATAAGTATGAGGGAAAAAAAGGAAGATCAAAGGTGGGGTGAGAAAGAAGTTACTTATTAAATTGCCCAGAGAGAAAAAAAGTGCAAAAACTTTGTTTAATATATTGGTGAATGGAGTTAAATCCAGTTGGCG
>NW_009209548.1:0-30783 GCF_000690835.1 Fulmarus glacialis
GGAAGTTATCTTCCACACACTCCAGGAATATACTGGAGGAATGTATTCATGCACACAATTATTCATTCATATCTATTTATGAATATACATTCACATTGTATATATATTCATATATGTGTACATATATATATACACACACATACAACTGATATATATAATAGGTATTCAGAACTTCAAATTAAAGTCTTTCAAGCCTGCACAATCTAAGCAGGAAAGGAGCCAGATTGTGCTTTCAAGCTTTTTAAATATGTCATCACATTTGTGAAGTATGGGTTTTGCACCAAGGAGACTAGCAACAGAATTTAAAAGACTCAATCCAAGTAATATAATAAAGGATGATTGGAAGGGCTGCATTTATAGTAAACGCAATGCTGTTAGATCAGCAAGTGCCAGTGAAGAGTATATGTGACCACCAGCTCTCTAACACTTGGCTTAGATCAAGCAGCCCCACCATGTTAATCTGATGGAGCATGTGCTCTTAAAATCAGAAAACCTGATTCAGATCTCCACGTGCTCTGCTGGCAAACAGCAACTGGAAAAAAAAATTGGATGGAGTGAGTCAAATTCTACATCCATTTGGCAGGCAACAACACCTGCTGTTCATCTGTCTGCATTTAAAGAGTTGGTCAGCTTGCAGTTCATCAGCTTTGCTTTTGTTCAGGGTCTACTTTGTGAACAAATGCCTGTGAAGTTCCAGGTGAGTGCCTTCTTCCATTTCTCTTCTTTACAAGGGAAAGGAGAAGCTCAAAATAAACTCACAAGGGCTGAAAAGTAATTGGGAAATAACACTCCTTCTGAAACACTCTCTTAAAGCCATGTTAACCAAGCGCACATTTGCATAGTGCTCTACACTACATTCAGCTTACCTAACCTTTATGTGATTTGATTTTTTTTTTTTCTCTCTGCTTATATCTGGGGCCTGCTACGCAGTGGAAACCCATTAACTCTTCTACAGTAAAAAAACATATACAAAGCACAAAGAGCAAGAAAACGTTAAGACCCCTGGGCTGACCTGCGGCTTGGCTTATGTGGACCGAGGCAGGGATAGCACCCTGGGAAACTGGTGTCAGCTGTATCCCATCAGAAACTGCACGTAAGGCCAAGCAGTAAGTGTACAGATACCAGGAGTAACCTATTGAAGGCAATGGTTTGTCTGCACGGAAACAGGTATGCGTTTCAATTTGGCTATAAATGCACTGCATGTCAAGGTGTTGCTTAAGTCAAGGCACAACTTCCTTGGTTTCAACAAGGGGTGGACTTGTTACACTGGACATTATCTAATAATGTTAAATATCTTGCAGTTAGTTTTATAATATATGTCCAAACAAAGGATTTCACTACTGAAGTTGAAGCTATCCATTTATTACCATTTCCCGTGGAAAACATCACCGACAACAGATGGATTCCCGCAACGTACTTGAATAAAGCGTGCTACAAAACTGCTTTGTCAAAGAGGAAAAAAACCTGCTGTGCTTTGACTCTCTTAAGTATTGCTTGGTGGCTTCTGATGCATGATCACATTAAGACCCTGTGCTTTAAGCCACTGATATCTTTTTCAAAATTCAGGCAGTATGCTTTTCTCTTTTGGACTTTCCTTTCAACGTTAGATGCTGTGAACAGTTCAGGCCTTGCAACTTCGATCTGGCAGCCCTTAAAATTTGCCCTCCTCAAAAATTGTCTTGTCAAGTGTCAGAGATCTAGAGTTAGAAGTAAACAGAGTTGACAGGACCATTTAACTTTTTTTTCTTAGGTGATCCTACTGTAATAATACAAGGATGGCATAAGGAGATGCCAGAATCCATGACCCGTTTTCTGTCCTGACATATTTTAGGTAGTTAATATAGACTGGTTTACTTCTGAAAAAAGCTTTGTGATATTTTTGTTAACCTTGTATTCAATAGGCTGGTTTTCTGTCATCGCTTCTCCCCTAATATTTTTGAAACTATTGGCCAATTTCAGCTGCACTTTTTTGGATGGATAGACCCCTCAGAAATACCAAGTCCCTGCAAACTTTGTGGTGATAGGAGACTGGGGAGGAGAAATGAGATAATGGTGTGATTTTGTACTGACAGCGAGTCCACATAGAAGCTTATCCATGAATCCATGGAAAACAGGCGTTTTTAGCATTACTGTGAAGTATGTAAGAATAATTTACTGTTTCTGATGTTCAGAAACTAGTTAGGGTTTTTCTTTTCTCATGTCCACGTTCATGACTTCCCTCACTGTTAATCTTTTCCAGGTACATACATGTTACCAAATTGGCTTGTTGCCTCTATGCAATACACTCTCAGTTCTCCTAGCAGTCTGCACTGAATGTATTTCTTCAGTCTTTCATCGCTTTAGTTGCCCTCATTGGATTCTTCCTGATTTATTTCATATTTAGGGTTGAAGCTAGTGCTTTTGCACCAGCACTGACTTGACTAACAAAATAAATCTTGGTGTAACAGAAATGAAGGTAACAGCAGCACCAGAGTGGTGTGTACAGCTGCAGACCTGGCCTTGCAGAGTTGATATAAAATAGTGCTGTTATTACTCCCTCAATTCCTCAATCAGTAATGCTACTGTTTATGCATTTCAAAACAGCAATCACCTCTTTTTGGAGCAGTAGCTTCACACTTCATGCTTGTCTGGAGTTAACAGGCTCAGGCTGTATTGGGATCCCTTGATTAAGCTTTGGTATGGTGAAAGGCTTCAGGTGTGCTATGTTGGATCACGGCCCCAGCCTGCACAACAGAGCCTCTCTCTTTCCCCAGGGAAGTGCCTTGAGCACACGGTTGGCTTGTTCTAGCGCTTGCTGCAGTTTAGCTACCGCCTTTGCACTTTTAACTGCTCTTCTTAGCATGTCTTAGGCTATTTAGGCCAAACGGCCCAATCTGGTTGTCTGCAGTTAGACATTTAAAGCACTAACCAAGCATTAA
This sequence comes from Fulmarus glacialis, assembly GCF_000690835.1. Taxonomy (NCBI): domain Eukaryota; kingdom Metazoa; phylum Chordata; class Aves; order Procellariiformes; family Procellariidae; genus Fulmarus; species Fulmarus glacialis. The sequence continues at coordinate 2,919 of NW_009209548.1, forward strand.
CCAAGTAGACTGACTTCTATTTGAATTTTGTTTTCCCTCAGTTTGTTTAAAATCAGTAGGATTCCTGAGCACTTGAGAAGTCTGAACAACACATCACCTTTTGGGCACATAAAGCTTAAGACTTAAGCTTTGATATTGTCAGCAAGTGGAATTTAGGAAAAAGTAAGCTCCTCAGCTGCATGTCCCAGCTGGGGCAGTGGGAAAAGAGAACCTCAATAAAGCTAAAACCATGGCAAATCCATTCCTGTGCATTTACCGTATGTTACACCACGCTGCTGTAAAAACCTGGGTTCAGAGACATTGTAACTCAGCCGAATTTAAAATGGCCAAGGAAGTTGTCACCCATCAGCTGAGATAAGTCTGTAGGCATACATTTAGCCTATGGAAATCACACCCCTCAGACTACTTCATTACCTCAGTCAAGGTAGACTGAAAAAGTGCTACCAGCAGTTACCACAGCTCAGTTACTGGAGTACCAGAGAAGGAAAAAGGCCTTAATTGCTTCCCCAGTTGGACTGATTAGACTTTTCCTACATAATTGGTAAGTGATCTCTTACTTCCTGAGCTAAGGATTATGCCTCCAGAAGGATGGCTCCTGCTGGAGCTTGCAGATGTAGCTAATTCAAAGACATCACTCTAAGGTGCAAGTCTGCCAGACTGGAGTTCAGCAGTTCAGAAATCTGCTGTCTGACATAGTTACTCCTTAAATGATGTATTATTCATTGCTCTGTCTAATGTAATGACTGTCTGAACTGCATTCTTTGTCAAAACTGTCCATATTTATATATGTGTATACATACATACATATACAAACATATGAATTTAACATGTACCATGCACACACAAAAACTCATTTGTTTTATGGTATACGTGTGGTCCAGGTGGGAAATTTTGCTTTTTTCCTTGAAGGAACAAAAGCAATCTTCCACTACCCCAAATGTTTTGTCTGGAAATTCAAGTGGATGCATCCCAAGGTCTGCCTTCTCTTTGAAACAGGCTCCCTGTCCAAACTGGATGTCCTATGAAGTGCCACCGTGTCACCTCTTGGTGATTCACCACAGTGCTTCATGGATGGAATAGCCCGGGTAGAAGATCTAGCCTACAGCTGAAAGAGGACACTAGAGCTACAACTCCCATGTAGCTTAACAGAGCAGAAATCTTTATTTTCTTGAAACACCCATATGTGTTCCATCTTCCAGATACTGCTCATAACAATATAGCTTTTTGTAGATGAAATGCAAGGGCTGGATAGAACAGAACTCAGGAGATCCATAAACTAAGTTTTCAGTTGTAGGATGCGCTTTTCTAGCACAATGTACCTTACAATCTGTGGTCACTTTTTAAGCAAGTAATTAAGCATTACTGTGAAGTATGTAAGAATAATTATACCCATTTAACAGATGTCTGAATGGAAACAAAGTAAAGCAGTAGCTGGTAGTCCCCTGGAGAGCCAGAAGACTGGATTCATTTCTGACTGCTGTATCTTAGTCTCTTCCATAACATAGCATATTCTCTTCCAACTGCAATTTTTACAATTATTCCTCATTAGATCAACTTTCTTTAAACTACAGCATTTGAGCGGATGTTTTAATTCACCCTCATCACCTAACAAGCAAATGCTAGATTAACCTCTTTGTCCTTAGAAACTGTCTCTCTGAAATTGCTATTTTTCTCTGGGACAGTGACCTCAGGAACATCCTGGTGACAATGCGTGGCAGAATGCCTGACTCATGCTCCATAGGAGAGCCGAATGTTTAGCATCGCTGCACTGATAAAACAAATTGTCTACTCTGGACTGGTGAAGAGGAAGCCTTTGAAAAGTACTATTCCTGGTGGCAAGTAACTGTTCTATTATCCAAAGTGCCTAGTTGCTAGGCATTTGTTGTGCCTTATTTTGGTCATGGCTCAGATATTTTATAATGCAGTATGCTGCCTTTCAAGAAGAACCAACCTGAATTTTTTTCTTTCGTATTTCTTTACCCTATATTTTACAATCCAGTTCCACTACACGCATCTGAAAAAGCCTTTCCTTCTGCTGATAAAAACATTTTATTTTTGTTTTTATAATTTTGCAGTACAGCTATTTCAACATCACACCCATTGTTAGAGGCTTATTTACCCCAAAAAAGAATCATCATTAATGATTAGAGCCTCTAACTAGAAGCTGTTCTTATTTGCATTACTGTAACACCCTCAGGTCTCTTAAGAGATCTTGCACTGGCCCTCGTATTACACATAGATATTATAGACAAATAGTAAGATGCCATTTACCATTCCTATCCCTGAAGAGCCTTCAACCTTCTTGTTAGTTGCCTGACTCCTATGCTCATTAGTTTTTCTTTTTTTCCTCTCATCCATATGCAGTTTATTCTTCTTTCTATTTAGCTATTTTTACTCATAGGATTCATCCTTACTGTGGTAGTGTGTGAAAACAGCACTTATGTTATTCTGGCACTGTACAAATAGCACAGTCCCAACCTGAAGTACTTACAGTTTAAAATACAGCCTTGCTTCTGGGGTGGGTTTATTTAAAGAGGGAATTGTGCCTGAATATGAATTGAAGACAGTAGAGCTAGCCTAGTCTTATATTAGTTTCACTGCAAAAACATTCATACTCAATCCTACATCTCTTTTATTTACTTTCTCTTTATAGCTGTGTAATTCCACATACTTTGAGAAAATGAATTATGTCTCATGCTGGCATTAACAATAAGAGAAATAAATGCAAACAACACATTATACAGGTAAACACTACAGGATACGGCCATTAGAGGATACACTGGAATGCAAATTGTATGCTTCAGCTGCTGAAAGAGATTGCAAGGTGTTTGGGTTTGTTTTTTTTCATTCCCCTCAATTTAGTCCAAAGTACCCAAGATGCTTGGTGGGTCTCTTACTCTAAGATTGATTATGCGACGCAATTACTTTAGTAGAGGGAAACACTTGCCTGAAACTATATGGAAGTCATTTTTATGCAATTGAATTTCGATTTCAAAACCAGTCTCCTACACACAGAACATAAACATCTTCCCTCTCATCTAGGTGGAGGCAGTTAAATGAGACTCCTAATTCACACCGGGTGGTAGGAGGCATGCTGGAACAGGGACCCGCTGCTGCAGCCTGCGCAGTAGCACTCTGTCTCTGCAAGAGGAGGGAGTCCCAGGAACCTGGGAAAATGGTGCAAAGCTTTTATGGTTAGTACTGCGGGTTTTGTTAATGGCTCCACTGATAATTGTAACATTGGCCAATAAAAGCTGGCTTTGGCTTTGCCTCCTAATTTCGAGATTTTGACTTTATTTTGCTCTTGTTCTTTTATTATTCTTTCCCCTACTCTGGGTTGGGTTTTTTTGGTTTGTTGTGTTTCTTTCTTTTTTTTTTTATGGTCCTCATCAAGCAGCTGTTCCTAGTGTGGGTGCCTGATCACTGCTGCTTCTCATTTGCCATAGTCCCTCCAGGACTCTCATGTCATCAACACCTGTTTCTTATTCTTTCAAGTGGTGACTAAAAGGCACATTAACCAGATCCTTCCATGTCATCTACAGAACAAAATTGCCTATTGCCAAGGCAAACAAAAAAAGACTAAGGCTCTTACTCTGTTATCTTCCTTTTTGCCTCTCCCTCTTCTTTTTTGTTTTTCTTTTTTCTGCCCCTTCCATTGTAGGAGGGCAGAATTCCTAGCCCTTTTTTCTGGTCACTTGTCAGCTGTTACTAATAGTGTCCTCCCTTGCCAACCAATTAGCTGCTCACCCGTCAGCAAGTTAACAGCATGCTTAGTACCTGCTTCTTTATTAAATACGTGCAAAAGGTTTGTACTCCTAAACCGAATGTAAGTTTAACTTTTTGACCCTTAATTACCTTTTTTCCTTCCTTGCTGAAATGAAGAGAAATTGACCCTTCCTCTGACTTTGCCAACAATTACAGCCTGCAGTTTTATCTCTGTAAAACTGCATTCTAGTTCGTCAGCTAGATTTAAGTCTTACAGCTCATACTGCATTAGTCCTCCTCCAAAGTGTCATTTTACTACATGTAAGGAAGTCTTTATTAATGTTATTCTTATTACTATAGTTGTTGGAATGTTTGTTATCTAGATATAAAATACATTATTGAGACTGGATTCACTCCCGAAGAAGTTTATTTTGGCAGAGCTTTTCTTGGTGGACAGTAAGGAGGACTGAGATTTTTTTATGGTTTTGGAAAGCTTTGATAAGACGGTCAAAGAAAAGGCAGAAAATGCAATTAACCATCTTTCCCTGGAGTAGCAATATAGCAAGCTCCAGCAGGTGTGTTACTATTGCAATATCAAAATAAAAAGTCTAGTCAGCCTTTCACTATAAAAATGAGTGAAATGCAGAGCAGATGCTGTAATAACCATTAATTTACATTCACCAACTATATTTGTTATAAAAGTAGATGAGGTCACTTGAAAAACAAGTTATTTTTGGCTCTTCCATGCAATATCACAAGAAAGCTACTGTAATGTGTTTAGCAGAGCAATGAATACATATTGGCCAAATTTATCTCTGCTATAACCCTGCAGAAATGTAGAATGAATTTAGTCCTAAATTCCACTTTGTGGAAGGAAGGATAAAGTTAGAGGTGTTTATTGAACATCACCTGAAGTCTTACCAGATCTGGTACTGAACTAATTTTAAAAAATTTCACAAGGAAAATAGAACAATACGCAGACTTTACCTAATTTTTACTGTTCAGAATCTACAGTTATAAATTCCTATTGGAAATAGATTTTAATGAGTTGTGTAATAACCTATATCCAGAGGATCTCAAAAGGAAAGTAGCATTTCTTGGGTGCTGACTTCTGCAAGACTTCTGTGCTTAGTGCTGGGCTCTTTGTACTGATTTAACAATACGGCATGCTCCTGCAATACCACAGGTAGATGTGGGCACATGGCTACTGGGTGAAAGGGTCAACAGTATCTTAGATTGTACAGTATCTTTCATCCTGGGCATGCTGAAGTGCTACATATACCATTCATTAAATGAACTTTGCCATAGGTCTGTTTAAGTGTGCTATTTATTTATTTCTAGAGGTGAAAGCAAAAAGCTCAACCAGCCTTGTTGGTTTACTAGAATGGTTGAAAGTCCTCACAGTGTTCAACTCCTGAAATAATTTGTCCTTAAACTCATAGTACTTGTGTCACCTCTGTCTTTGCTGTAGTATTTGGCAGCCATTTCCACTAATGGCAAAGTATGAGAACAAGGGAAATAATTTCAAAATTATTCCTGGTTTCATTTTTTCATTAAATATTGGTATTAAACCAGAGTTTTGATTTCTCTGCAAAGTTGTCTTTTTATATTAAGACTACAATCTAACAGATCGCGTTCTAATAAAATCAAGACGTAAGTCCTTTTTCCCTCTGATTGTTACTCACGCAGGTGGGTGCTTATGATATTTTGCCTATATTTGCCTGTATTACAAATCAGATTTTTTTGAAAGCCCTATTATATATCTGCCTCATTTTTGAATGGAAACTTGATTAACATCTTTTACTGTTGGCTCGCTAGACCTGTGAAACACATCAGTGGGAATTGTTTCAGGCTGGCTATTACGGGTTTCCAGCTAAGAGAAAAAAACCACACACAAAAAAAATTGTCAGAGGTTCACTTTAGTAGACAGATTTGCAGAGGCTTTTGTGTTTTCATTGTTGAAAAGTTTAGACTTTTTCCCTCTGATTTTTCAATGAAAACAATTGAGCAAATGAGGGGAGGGATGATGGTTTGAGCTGCTTTGGGAAAGAGAGACACCTATAATAAAGACAGAGCAATAAAGGAAGAGGATGGCATCCATGTATGTGTCACTTTTCAGTGGCTGTGCATGTGTTAGCATGGTTCTGGCTCTAACCCTGACATGAAGGGATATTCACTGACTGTGGCGATTTTACATTGCCAGCTGCTTTCCCTGGTCTCCCTCTGTTGGCAGTGGAAAGCAAATACTTCTCTGGGGGGCAATTCAGAAAAGGAGCCTAATTTAGTTGTGCAGAATTGGTCTCTGGAGAATCTCTACTTTTCTCCATTGACGATAGAGGGCATCTAAATTTGGGCTTAAAGATAGATGGTGTGAAAACTTCCTTCTCTTTTCCCCAGCTTCCTCAGCGGTTCTGCTCTGATTTTTAAAGGCCCGGACTAACTGGACCATGTGATGTTTCTTCTCAAGGGCTGTCAGCACCCAAATGCACACAAGGGAATGGATTTTAGAGGCCAGATTTGAAGGGTCCGGATGCTTAGACTCAATGGATTTTAAAGACATGGGATCCAGAAGTTGAATCTCTATTAACCAACTGGTAATGGACTACAAGGAGGATATGGTCACAGGGGCTATAACCAGAGTGCAGGATTGATCTTGAGTAGCTACATGGGGTAGAAAGTGGGCAAAAACCACATGCCACATTGTGGACAGGTATTTTGTATCCAAATTGCTATCTGGAAAGGAAACTCTTACTTTATTTGCATTGAGCACAAAGCCACAGAATGGTGTTTCCAAGAAAATGACCGTTCAATAAACGTTATGTCTACATCAACAGGTAATGCGGCATAAAGCGAGTAGGTCTGCATCTCACATCCCCTGTGCTTGGTTCAGGGTATGAGATTGTGGGGGGCAAGGAGAGTTGTTCTTTGGAGTAGCTTTAGTCTGGTCCTGTGGACTGAACCACTTGAGTGGCTGGGTGCATTTGGTGCTCTCAGTGTATCTGCTGATGTAGCTTTGTCCTAAAGGAATCCGTGTGATGCGCACCGAGGCAACTCCACGAGGTGCATCGCAGGCCAGTACGTGGCAATGACTGGGAGACACGCCTCAGAAGTGCTTTCCTGATCCAAATTAAATTGCTACTATAGGCCTACCCAAGGACAGCTTAAAGAGACAGACATTTCTTTTAAGCTTCCTGAATGCTCTTTGTATGGCTGAGTTGCTTGAATTTTTTTTGTCAACCTTGTTAAATTGAAGAAAGTTAATTTCCTTCAGAATACTTCTTTCCTTTTTTTCCTCCAAAACCCCCCAGTGAACTCCTTTGCCTGACCTTAAGAACATCAGAGCCTGGTACATCACCACCTTACGTCCCAATGGTCGGTTGCTGCAGCACACCATAGGGGAGAGATGTTACTCCTCTGATTTAGCTATATTTTGTATTTCCATTGAGCAGAAATAAGAAAGTACGCAGAGCTGGAAGAAACTTGAGTGACGCACGCATGTCTTTCACAGAATAAGGAAAGGAAAAAAGGTGACAACTATTTTTAATAAAGGATCAAGCTTGCTGTATTGTGGCTCATACCACTGGCAAACAGAAGAGTGTTACTGTTCTGATAAGGGCTGCAAAGCTTCAGTCAGTGATGAGGTGTTTCGTGAACTCTGAACTAAAATCCCAATTCATGCATGCATTAGTTACCTTGAAGAGATGCCAACAGGCAATCTACACATGGTAGTAAAGAATCCATTTTCTACTTTTGTCATTTTTTTATTATACATTTTTGTCCCTTTTGCCTTTATGTTTTTTCTCTCATTTCTTTTTCTTTTTCCTTACTTTGAGTTATTTTTATCATTCTTATGAGTTAATAGGACTTCAAAGAAAAACTAATGTAGCCACATTGCCTCCACTACCCACTGGCCAGCTGAACAATTGTGTCTTGAATGTCCAATGTCCTTAGCTAGTATGAATCATGAAACAAATACTATAAAGCTAAAATGTTTGTAGTTTGTACTCCCTCTCATCCTGTATGCACAGTACGATAGCCTAATGGCACGTATGTGCTTTAAACTTCCCATTAGCTTTGTGCATAGCACAAACAAATATTACCTTACGCTCCGGACAATGTAACATATATTGTTATTGTTATATTGTTACACTAACTCCACAAACTCCACAAGAACTTGGCCAGATTTTCAAGCGTGGGTAATTAAAGACCTGCCAACCCTATCTGTGGCACAATTACAACAGCAGCTTTCTCCTGCTGGCCTACTGTTGCTATCCCCTGGAGACCCAGTTTTGGAGGAATAATCATCAGCAAATGCCATTCAGGCATTTGCCTCTCTCCTGAGATTCACAAAAGGGTCGTGAGGTGCATGTCTGTGTGCTTTTTAATGTGAACAGCAGACACTGAATGGTGACCACCAAAAGTATCTGAAAGACAATGAAACACAACCTGCACCTGAAGCAGGAGTGACCTGAAGTGCATGTTTTCAAACCATGAATTTCCTTTAGAGCTGTTGTGCTCAGGTATGATGCACTTTAATCAGAATTTGGAAAGAGTACAAACAAAAACATGGATAGGAAAGGGAAGAACGGTTTACTGGCCTTGCCTAAAACTCAGAGGTAGCAGAGAGCTTGCCAGAGAAACGCACACTCTTATTACACTTGCTATAGCACACAAATCCCGTTTATTAATATTGCAGCAGAGGAAGGTACAACTGTAATAATTTGCGATTTCAATAATTTATATCAATACACAATTCATGAATTCTGTGTTTGCACATTTGGAGAATGCTACAGCTGAAGAGGATCTACTGAAAATGTAAGAGATGAGTATTTCTAATCACTTCCATGTTCTTTTCAGCTCCCTGGAAGAACAAGACAGCTACAAAATGCAAAGATCCAGGTAATTCTTGACATTAAAACTGCTGCAAAATACATGAATGAATGCAGGCCATAAAACAAGAAAAAAATTACCCATGAACCTGAGTGTTGAAAACAGTGTGTAAACACTGATTTTTTAGCTCTTGAGTCTGCCGATATGTTTTCCTATAGCGCAAAACCAGCTCCATTCAGTGAAATCAGCAGCTCACTTTTCTTTGGTTTTTGTACTGCAGTACATATGTGTGTGTGTATATATATTTATGTCAGGTGCATAAAATACTCAGCTATCTATCTCTTCAATAGATTCAGTTTCCAAAGCAATGTATATCAAAATGCCATGTGATACGTAGCCCACCGCAAAACCTTCCATGGACTCACAGCAGTTTTGGGGCAATAGGACTTCACCAGTGGATGTGAAGTGAGGCATTCAGATGTGATGACCAGTAACTACGAGAGTGGGGGAAGTGGGTCATTAACACACTGTAAATCTCAGTCTGAGGTATATAATGGTTCTTGGTATCTTTCGGGGATAGCAATGTCGGTAGCAAGAGACTTTTCTTGTTTTTTTATTTCCATGTTTCAAAATTTGGGATGCTGGGGTGTGTTCTGATGAAAGCCCATTTTTGTGGGCATATAGAGGTGAAACACAGCTGCTCTAAATAAACAGGAAAATACGCAAAATAAGAAATTAACTCTGCTGCTAGGCTGTCAGTTCATGGAGCCACTTCTGCCTAGCAAGCACGTGACCTTGTAGGAAAGCAGGGCAGAGTCTCCTCTGCTGGCAGACCAGGTATATTTGAAAAGACAGTGTGTCATCTGTCACGCTCAGTGGCAAGAGAGCTTTCTTTTCTGGACATAAAATGTAATCATTGCCAGAGGTAGGAACTTGGGCTTGGCTCTTTGATTTATTTATTTATGTTATTTGTCATGAAAAAATGACAAATTGAGGCAAACATCTTCAAAAGAAAATGGATGACCAATGAGAAACAATAGTTGAAACAAGGTGGGGAGACTAGAGTGGTTTAGATTTCTTTTGAAGAAAGATCTGGTTACAATTTTCTAGCTGTCAAAATTATTGATGGTTTAATTTGTAATTCTTTTTATGCCAACTTAATTTTCATTGACGACATGAAAATTTTATGACTCAAAAATTACATTTTATTTTTATAGGTGATTTTAAAGAGAATTTTAAAAATAAAACTTCAAAGCTCCTGTTAAACTGAATAATTCCTGCCTCAACTTTAACTAGCATTTATATTCATATGTTTATGTAGGCACTGAAACCAGTTTTAACACAATCAGATAATTCTGGCTCCTGTCATTTGTTATCAGTATATTGCCACAGTTACTCTGAAGAGTAGTAGAAGTGATGCAATCATAAAAACCCACTACCGTGCCTACTTTTGCAGTCACCGCAAATGATAGTGCAACCGCAGATGGGAAATTTTCAGGAAGTTTTTATACAAGCGTAGCTTGAATGTGTGCTGCTTCATGAGAAATGGAAATATCCTAAAAATCAGTTCTTCTGTTAATAGAGGGTAAGAAAAGCCCCAAGAATTATTTATTGTTTTGGTATGAAAAGTGTCATTCAGAAACACAGCATCACAACGAGGGATTCTAAATTTATGTATATTTTTTCATCCAAAAAGGTAAACTATTCAACTCAGCCATCGAGGAGACAGAATCTGAATGATTAAAGGATCTTCTACTTGCAGAGAAAAAATAATTGACAGTTGCAATTTTTTTGTTTGATACAGCTCTGCCCAAAAAAATTTAGAAAAAAAATCCTGTTAGTATGTGTTGAGAATCCTGTTTTATAATGCAGACACTATAAATTACAAGGAAATAAACAAAAAGATTCTAGTAATGTCCTTATCCAGATGAGCTGTGCTCTCATGATTAATCATGTCACCAGAAACCCATGTAATCTATAGCTGCCTGTCTTTTATTTATCTGTTTATTGGGCTATCAAATGTTCCCATTTCATTAAGAGCTTGCTCTCTACTGAGAAGGTACTTAACATTTTGCATCGCTGTGGGCTTTCTTCAGGGCTCCATGCTCCATAGCCTAGTAGCCCCATTTAGTTTCTGCTATCCTCCAGGCAATGCCGTCTGTCAGCAGCTCTCCAGTTCCCACATCAGGGCCCTGTCACCTGTGAGGACAAATTTCTGATTAGAAGGCCTTCATTAGGGGGCTATACTCTTTTCAGTATATAAGTTATTTGTAGGACTTCTGTACCTAAAGGTAGACATTCTCTAAGAATCTGAATGTCCCCTTTCTCCCTGTGGCACTTAGCATGTGCCAACTAACTGACAGTGTGAGGGTGTCCCTACCTCAGGGGAAAACTTTCTATCTTGAAAAAAAGGAGAGGATTTCTAAGAGCAATTCAATGTATTTTCCTTCAGGGTATGGTACTTTCCAGAGGCAAGTTCGCAGTCTAAGCCCTAGGCTTGCTCTGTAGTCAGCGGGGAGAGGGATTTTCCAGAGCTGAGCCACAGCTAGGCTTACTTGTCCTCTGGAAATGCCTCTGTGTTTCCCCTGACTCTAGTAGGAGCCTAAGATGATCAAAGTTACAGCAGAGGAGCAGAGAAGTGGAGCAACCGAAAAGGTTTAGTTTGGCAGGAGACCTGCAAGGGGGGGTGGTGGGCAGCAGAGAGGCAGCAGCCGCTGATCAGATGTGTCCTGAAGTGACAGGCAGTCGAGTTGTTCTGAGTGTTAAAGGACAGGAAAGGAGAGGAATTCACAGCTGGAAATGATTTTTTAAAATAGGACAAATACATCCTATGTTCCTACCCTTCGTTCTTCCAGGTCACAAATTATTGGTCTCTAATTTTTGTGCATTGTCCTGTAGCTGACATTTTCAGAGGAAAAATTGCCAATTTGTAAAGAAGGAAAAGGGAAGTCAGGAATGAAGAAGATGAAGCCAAAAACACCGCAGGTTCCAAGAGGTATGGAAAGTGAGTAGCGGTAGAGGAAGAGTTGAAAGAGCAGAGAGAATTGTGAAGTGATCAAATTAATTTGATAAAATTTTATCAATTTAATTTGCTTTTCAAACATGAATATGCATAGGTTGCATGATATTTGTGTGAACATAAGTAGGATAAAATGCATAGGATGCATGACATGTGTGCATATAAGGAAGATAAAATCAAGGAAAATAAAATCTGTCACCTCCCAAGGCTGTCTTAGTTGTGCATAAACCTTTTTAGAGAGATAACCTGTTCTTAAAAACCCCCATTGATGAAGGACCCCCAGTCTTGCCTGGCAGTGTATTACACTGTTTAACCATCATTATTTGTTTTCCTAATAGCTAATATAAATCTTACTTGCTACAGTTTAAATCTATTCTTTCTTGTCCTATTCATTGTGCAGGAGAAGCAGAACATGCTTCTCCTCTTTGCAACAGCATGCTACATATTTGAATAATTACCGTGCTAATTCTAAGCATTCTTTTCTCTAGTCTTTACAACCCTCACTTACTCAGATGTATTTCCTAGGCCGCTGTTATGCCCAGCTGTTTTCCATCTTGATTAACAAATGTGCTCAAACTGCCCAGAAAACTCCACTCGAGACCATCTATCTCAGCTTCTGAGTGATGTGAAAATACGCCCTTATGCTGACAGGCAGCACTCTCATTTGCATGTCCCAGGGTGATGCCTACCTTATTTGTAATAGGAGATCACTATTGATTCACCTCCTTAAAATCTACTCTAATACCCAGGTTTTTTTCCATGGTTACGCATATAACTTCCTGTCTTATAGGTGAAACTGACTGTTCCTGGCAAACTGTATCTTGTACTTCTAGTCATGTAATTGCCTTAGTTTTTTCTAATTCTGGTCCCAATCTCTAGTGTGCTTGCAGCTACATCCACCTGGAGCTCACTGGAAAATGTAGTAAGTGTATTCTCTATTTCATCATTCTTGGCACTTCTGCAAACTCTGACTGGGCCCAGGACAAACCCGTGTAACACCCCTTGATATGTCTACATCAATAGCCAGCCACTGTAATTACTCTCCGACTACCCTTTTCCAAATATCTGTGTGCCCACTTTCGAGTAGTTACAGCAATGGAAGCTTCCAGGAAGCAATGATGCATCTTACACAATTTTTTCCAGGACGCCCAGTTCAGCCTCAGCTTTCATTTTTGGCTGGACTTCATAATGAACATTGGTATTTGTACAGCTGCCTTCTATCTTCCTGGTTGGCTGAATAAGGGCCTGATTATTTTCCAACAACTTTTGTAATTACCCTTGAAGAAGTAAATTGCTATCAGTTATGTACAGTACATCTGTCATTATGATAACTGTTCCTCTCTTCATAGTATTTCCATGTGGGCTTTAACTGGCAAGCTTTTGTAGCTTGGCAAAGATTTCATGAACTCCCTGTGTGTGCTCTGAAGAACAAAGAACAAATTTCAAAGACAGGAAGACAACACTAACGAGTATAGCTGCTACTCACTCACTATAAAGGGGTCTCTCACTCGTAACATGCTCTGGATTTATGGTTTGTTTCGTTTTTAAAAATCTCTTTACTGATGCATGACATTAGTAAAAATAGGGAAAACTGGCTTTTCTAGCATACGCTTTTCTACACACCCACCTTTATTCGGATAAAAAAGGCAGTAGAGAGCTCTCATAAGTCAACTTCATATCCTTTCCTATACAAACTCTGTGTACCTTCAGAGTGCATTGTTTCAGATTGCTGGCTGGACTGAAAGTTTCTGCTTGTGATGTTAGACGGCTCTCTGTGCCTGCTCCCACCTTGGAATAAAGTAACTTCTCAGAAAATATATTGCAAAAATGTTACTGAGAACAGTTTAGAAGAAAAACGCCTGTAAGTGTATTAAAGCATATATCTTTTGATAGCACCTTATAACAAAGATCTGTTAGGCAAGTAGCCTGGATTTAAAATCTCAGGTAGGTTTAAAAGGTGGAGTTGAAGGAAATTATGATAACATATATGCAGCATTGTACATCATGACTAATATAATTAGAGGTCTTATTTCTCCATAGACTAATCAGAATGTAACAAATCCTTACAGAATGCAACACCTTCCAATTTGATTCTCCAAAGTGTTAATTAAGCTTCCTTAAACTCTTGGGATGTCCTTTTGTTTTGTCGTTGGCGTTTTTTTTTGGCAGGGGGTGGAAGGGGACTGTTGTTTGCTTGTGGTTTGGTTTTGTTTTTTTGTAAACCGAGGTAAAAAGCTTTGCCCAGAATTCTTATGTGGCTTTAGAACTATGGATAAAAGAGCTCTGGTATTGTGATTGTTAATATCCAGCTAAATCCATCAGAGTGCATTTCCTTTTTCTGGAGTCGTAGCATTGCATTAATTTGCCTTTTAGTTTACCGTAGCAGTAAAAGTGGTAAAAATACATTATTTTTTGAAGTATGGGAGAGTCTTCATTTTAGAGACCATTTAGGCATTGCTTATTTAGCAATCCATAATTTGCCATTTGCATCTATCTCCATCTATGCTCTGCAACAGAATTAACACTGCCTCGATGCGTACTTGAGATTTAGGTGATGATAGTGGTTCAGGACTATAAGGGCGCTCCTCATTCTGAGTCACGGATGAGAACTACAGAAGATGGTAGAGAAAATATATTGTTGTAGGCACCAGCTCTTTGATAAGATATACAGGAGGAATTCTGACTGCTGTTAGGCACTTCTACTGTCACTTTTGAAAAATGCAAGATTATTATTCCTCGTGACCAGGGACTTCAGATCTAGTAACTTTATTCTGCATGCAGTTAAACTAATGTTTACCTATTTTTTTATCTAATTCTTTGGTTTGTTGCTTTTGTTTCTTTGCATCAAGTTGCAAAGTAACTCTGCATATTGTTCCAGATGTGGCTTTATTTTAGTGGTAAATACAATAATGCATAGGTGATTGATTGGTTTTTACAAGGTATTGGAATTTTTTGCATGTAGAACATTTGCTAAAGTTCAGCTGGTGTTTAGCAAAACTTTCAATGCTCGCTGTTCTTGACTTCTGCAACAAGGGAGATGCGTTCTGAAGAGAGGTAGTTGACTGGGGACTTGGTGGAACCTATTTACATTGATTTGGATGAGTTTTGCCAGTTTTAACTAATACTAAATTGCCTTATGTTTTCTCACTCCCACTATTCTCATGGCAACAGAGAACTCTGACTCATGATGCTGATCTGAGGGCCCGCCAATTATTTTAAATGCGAAACAAAGGACTAGATCTACTACTTTCTCATTTTTCTCTTTTTCCTGCAAATGTTGCAGATTTTTTCTCTATGTTAATTTACGCAGCGCTTTCTTGACTTCCCTCTCCTTGAAGCACTTGCCTTAATTTCTCTCAACAGTAATTACTCTTCCAGAAATGCCACTTGGCCCATCTCTTCCTGCATCGGAATCTCCCTAGGTTTTGAAACTTGGGAAACCTGGTTTTGAAAACACTGGATAAGTAACTTGAAAGTTTTTATGAGGAAAGGAGAAAAAAAAAAAGTCATTGGATCACGCAAATACATACACAAAGCTATTTTTGAAACTATTTATTTGTTTGCCCTCCTCCTTGGTGAGAAGGGAGCTATGGTGGTTGCTGACAGAAGAGGTGATGTAATAAAGTTAAGCATGGAGACTAGACACAAAAGATTAGCAGAAGCAAAGCAGAGGACTGAGGTAAGTTCTTTAATTATAGCAAATAGATTGTTACACTACTAGTTACTCTCTGCAGAAGCTATGAAGTAATTTCAAATTATAAGTGTACAGGACTATTAAGATTCCCTCTTCCTGACTGAGAGCAAGGACCTTAACCTTGGTTCCTTCTATTTTTCAAGAAACTCTTACTGAGTTATAGAAAATCCTTTAACAGATGTTTCTTTTTTTTTTTTTTTTGAAGCTGTTAGCATTTTGCCTAAAGCACTTAACAATTCATCAATTCATTGGAGTACAGACAAGAAGCTAGGTCTCCAGCTGAGTACCTTAGTAGGAGGCTTCAGTGTTATTGCGCTACCCAGACCCTCTTCTGAATCAAACTTTGAGTGCAGGCTTAAGTAAGGGGTAAATTCTGTTTGGTTACTGTTGGAAATTTAGAGTTGACTAAACTGAACTTGTTTTAAATAACCACTGAGATTAGAATCTGGTTCATGATCTGCTCATATAGGAACACGTTTTAAAAGATACTGGGAGGAGGATTAATAACTTCCCAATAGTCTTTGGCAGTGGCATTAGCATTTTTAAGTAAACACTAATAAAATTCCAAATTTAAGCCCACTTTTCATCACTGTATGGACACCACTTGCTGATGAGAAGTCGCTGTGGAAATGAATAATAAGCAGGAACTGCCAAAATTTGTTTTCACTTGAATGGTGCCATGGTCCAATTTACACAGCTTCAGTAGTGGGAGACAAATGAGCAGCGATTATCATTTATTCTGTCAGGAGCAATGGTGGTATGAATGGCTCCGTCCAAAATAATCAGTGTTGGCTATAAGCCAAAGCAAAGGGAAGAGCAACACATGGTGTTTTACGGATTTAGATAGTTGTATAGCTTCTGACTGTGGAAAAATCTGAAGTGAATGGATGTGATGGAGAGCGGAGGGGGAAAAGACGTCCTAATACTGTCATTTGAGAAGACGAATAGCTGTGTGATCAGACTTCCTGGTGCATGTATCTTTAAAATACAAACAGCAATATTCTGTCTCTTGTATCCACTTTTTCTATACTCAGGAGGATTACACAGTGCTTTCCAGCCTTTTCTCCATATGAATCCAACACCCCCATTCCCGGACTAAATGGGAGATCTGTCCACTGATCATGTCCTGCTTTTACCTCATTTCTAAGGTAGCGGTTAAAGAATGAAAGATTGTGTGAAAATATGAAATGCTTTAATCCAGTTTTTTTGTGATTAGTTGCCTTTCTCTCTTTCTAACCTACCTGTTGTCTTTATCTAAAGGGACTGATACTTGGAAGTTGTCTTGAAGCTCCCACTGGATAGGCAAAAGAAATGTTTTCTGATCCTGCAGCGCTGGTAGAGTTCCTGCTAGATGGTACTGTTAATACCTGCTCTACATACATTCTGAATTTTCTTCTTGCCATCAGGCACCCAAAAGGAAAAATTATACTGTGCTCTCAGCTGGAAGACTGGAAGTGAACACCCTGAAATTTGAGCTCTTTGGGAAGGGCTGCAGTCCCATTGGACTGACAGCTATTGCACCCATTTTTGTCAGTTGAGGTGGACTGATTTGGAGGTTTCATTTCTTTTTAACTACCACAAGAGCTTAGCAAAATAAGCATCACATTTATTATACAGTAATCCAGTACAAGAGTTGTTGATGCCCTATTCTGACAGAGTTCTTCACTTCGTGAGGATAGGAAAATCTTCCAGTAGGAGTGTTCTTACCCCTATTTTAATTGGCACTGTAAGGAAAGAGTTTCAGCTCCCCAAATCTTCCCCAAATCCAGTGGATTTCTGAATAACCTTGGATTTTACACACTGCAGTTCTCTATGAGCTCCCTTCCATCATCAGAGCTCTACTGAGGATCTTAATTTGTGTAACCATTCTAGGAAAGGCTCTGAGCAAATTTTATCCAGCCTGAGGCGCTACACATTAAACAGTCTTGCGAACCCTGGAACTAATGAAGCCAGGTTTCCTACTTCATTAAACTTACAGTTTAGTGAAGTTCTCATTACTACTGTTCATTTTTAAGTTAGTTTGTTAGATTTGTTATGTCCATCCCTCTACAGACTTGCAGACGAAGTTACTGAAGGGAGCTGTGTTTGCAACAGAAAAGAAAAAAAACAAATTATGAGCTACTTTCTTTGTTTTTAAAATCAAAAAGTCAGTTGTAACAAAAGACGGACTTCCTGAGCATCACACCCACTGCATTGCAGAGATAATGTGAATGACAGCCATTGTGATATCACCTTGGGGAACAGCTCCAAACAGCCATTCTTTAACAGCCATCTTATCTTCATACTGGCTGATTTATACATTAATTAATTAAATATGGCATAAATTGTAGACCAGTAAAAATGATTTGGGCCATTTTAGGACAGGGAATCTGATTTTTCACAATCACTAATAAAAAGCTACAGCTTTATGTCGACCTGACAGCACAGTCTCAGGACTTGACTGAGTTTGCCTTGGCCTGAGCTGGTTGTAGCTTGGTTAACGCTGCCAGCAGCCACCTCACTGGTGCCTAAGCTGGATAGGCTTCAGCTCGGTGAACCTCATGCACAGCAAAGGACTGATGGACCCCGTTATCCCTGCGTACACAACAGCAACCCTTTGATTAAGTGAGGCTGTTGTGCAACTTTCAAACTTTGGCTGGGATCTGATGAAGAGGAATGAGATTGGGATGGGAACACCACAAAATTAGTCCCAAGCAGACACAAGACTTAAGAGGAAGAAAATCCCACCATTAAGGTCCTCCCAGCAAGGACTTCAGAATGCTAATGATATATTGTAACTCCCCACCACCACCGTGAGATGAAGGAGACTGAAATGGTCAACCTTAGGACCCAGATGTACAACAGTGAACATAACACCAGAAACAGGATTGGTATTAGGCTGTTTTGTATAAAAACATGTAACTGCACCACCAGTGAAGCTTTTCTGTATTAATGAGATCATTCCTGACTGTTAGACTGCTAAAACAGTAACTTGAGTAACAATGAATTCTTAGCTCAATAGATAGCGTGTTAACTTTTGCCCATAACAAGATTTTGATGCTAACAAAATAACCCAACAGTAAATTTGGTGCACTATATTCTGCTGAATTAACATAGTTGCATTTGCATGTATGGTACCAAAACTGTAAGTTAATTTGTTTGACTGTACAAACATATCAAATACACTATAGCAAAGAGACCAGTCTTGCAGCATATGTTGTCTGTCAAAGTGCTGAAGTAATTTTAACTCCTTCTAGTTAGTTAAAACATGTTCTGATCCTAACAAGCTGATGCACCACAAAGCTCAGTGCCTTGCTCTCCAATTAGCGGCAGCCAGACATTATCCATGTCAAGGGTAAATTGGTCTTTACCTCGTCAAAGCTTTAATTTACTAGGCCTCTGCCTTTCAAACCCAAACTCCATTCTCCCTTACTTGAGTGGAGTGCTAAAATCCTCATGTATAGGCAACTTGTGTGATGAGACCGATTGTAAATTCTTAACAGATCTTTTCTCACTTAGAAAGTGAGCTGTCCCAGGAGGATTCTCCAGTGTCTCCTAACACTGGATTTTTCCTTCCTTCATCATGGCTTTTATCATGAAACTGGAAGAAACTTACCTGTTTCTCTGTCAGCATTGGTGGAAATTGAGCTGTAAATTCAGAAGTTAAGAATACCCAAATTCTCTTTCTTTGTCACCTTTCCACGTGATTTCATGTGTACAGATCCTCATGATTTACTTCACAGAATGTTGAAAAGCATCTTTTCCTTTGCAAAGCAGACTAAAACATCATTTTAACCTATCAAGAAATAGCACTGAGCTTGTTTCTTGTTCACGTGTTCTATAAATAGGGTTTCTGAATAACGACAGAGACTTTCTGAAGTGTTTTCATATCGTTCTCTTCATTTGATTTGCTATTGAGTCAACATATTATGCTTTGATGGCAAGCTTGTATTCCAGCATACAGGATGCTTTTAAATTATCACAGGCATTAAAGAGTGTAATGACTTATTATGGTCTGTTGTCTGCCTTTTGGTAGTGTATGTGTTATTTACTGTATTCATGTTATTTACTTCTTCCTCACATCTGCCATGCTTTCATTGCCTTAATGGTCACAGTAAATATTTTACATTATAGTATGAGTGGTAAAACATATTCCATAGCGAGAATGAAGTAAATAACCCAATACTAGGTCTTTACTCTCTAATTTCTACAGAACTGAGGGATTTTTTGTTTTGTTTTGGTCTTAAATCTCAGGGCATCACTGTTGAAGTAAAATTCACCTCTAATTAAAATTGGCCTACAAGCCTTCTCCCTTTCCTTATAAAATATTCTTGTGTAACCAATTCCTCTACTTGGGGCATGCAAATCTACTACATTATAAAATCAGTCTCTCTAATGATGCAGCTGGCAAAAACAAAAACATAATTCACAGCCTGCAACAATTTGAGAATGTTTTAACAGCCCCTCAACTTATTCTTTAAAGCAGTTTTAAGGTCATTGCTCCTCTGATAGATTTGTCCTAAAATAACAAACTTGGAGTAAAAGCCTGAGTATAACTACGTGAGGGAATGGGGTGCAAGGGGACAGAAAGGAAAGAACTGCACTTTTTATAATTGTGGCCTGCATTAAAATGATATTGAACTGGGCCAGGAGTCATATCCCAGATTAAAAACCTTTAGGAAAGAGTTTCATCGAGAGTCAGCAATTTCCTCCTCCCTGCAAAGAAGTTTAGCTTTTCTTGGGATTCACCATTTGCAGTCTATAGCCTCAAGTGTAACACAGATTTCTTTGGCTTAGCATCTTAAGTACGTGATATTTGCAAGAGCAGTCCCTTCTCCAGTTCTTGCCAAGGCAGGAAGTAATATTAATCAGTTTTGCTAAAGTCACTCTGCTCCATTATTTTAGGCAGGATGGCCATTGGGAAGACTCAAGGGTAACTCAACAGAAGGAAGAAAAACTTAGGGAGCAGCAAGAAGGAAAAGAAAGGAATGAGGAAACAAATATTAAAAAGAGAGAAAACAAGAATAAAGGAAACACAAGGTACAGAGATCCTGACCAGTGGTGATGTTCAGATAAAGTATTACTTTTAAGCCTTTTAAATCTGAAATACTTTGTAGCATTGAGCTAAAGGAATTCCCTATATACAAAGTTATGCTAGTTTAAATAAAAACTGTCAGGTAGCATGGCCCAATGCTAACTAAACCAGCACAATTTCATGTTTCAAAATATACTGATTTAAGACTTTGTATTTGTGAATCTATCCCAGTCTACAGAACAGATTTCACAGGTAAAATTAATAAGCCAGTATAAGGCAGGCAAAAGTACATGTCATGTCTCCACAAGGCGTGCTTTGGATGTGATAAACCTCAGTTTGCAAATTAACATGTGCTAACATCAACCTACAACTAAGTTCACCAGAATTTGGTACTTCTGCCATTGCAAGGCTGCCAAAGCTTGCTATTAGGCTTGGTTTCCCCTTCTGGCTTCTGTCCCACTTGCCACTTTTGCTATACAGAGGGAGAGAACACCCCTGAGCTCTGTGCTAGTAACTTTAACCATCTCTTCCTTTTTCCAGCTGTGCTGTCAACTGCCTGTCTGTCCTTCATGGTTTGTAGGCAGAATCTTGGAATATGAATAATAGTGTTGCTTTAGTGATCTTCAGTGATTATACCCCCAAGACTGGGCTGATACATTCTGAATCTCAATTTGAAATATCTTCCTCGTCGGTATTTGGGTATCATGGTGAGAAACCTCTTAGCAATGTCCCTGATAGAATATTCCTGCCGTGAAGCCTGGTCATGACTTGGCATTGTTGGGGAGGGAGTAACTTCAGCGATGGCTGAGGGAATTGAAACATCTGAAATGGCACCAAGCAAATGTGACAGGCATCGTGGCATACTCAGCACAACTTCTTAAAGGGAAGGCAAGGAAAAGCAGAGGTTCTGCAGGAGTAGAAATTTGCTGCATGTTTCATCAAATGCAGGCGCAGCCCAGCTGGATGTGACAGTCTGTCTTAAAATGTAGGAGATGGATTTTCTAAGGTGACGAGGTGCCAAAGGATGAATGCAATCAACTACAGCAAAAATCTCACAGAGTGCTAATCTGCATTTTAGGCACTTTGAAAATCTGACCCTAAGTCTTAAGTAAATGGCTGTCTGTCTTCTCATGAAGTAAATAAAAAAACCCTAAACAACTAACTTGGTAAGTTTGTTCAATTCTGAATGCATTTTCTAGAAATTACTTTGTACATTTGTACATACTGTACTGTTTTTTGTGCATGGAGTAGCTTAATGAACAGAAATACTTTTTGTTTTAAATTTTAGACATTTTAAAGTGAACACTATATGTATTACGCCTTTGCACTTTCTTAGACTGCACATACTCTTTATTAACATATTTAAGGTAGATGCAGGATCACAGGTAACAAAACTGATGTAGATATTTTACATTTGATGTGCATACCACCTTAAAATTAAGCTCATTAAAGACAATAGAATGATCCATTGGCAGGCCTTCAGCTGCAGACCTAGAGGTGACAGGCTATTTGGTGAACAACTTACTGAGTGTCTCACTCCCCCCTCCTTCTTAACCATGGGCATTGTGAGTTCATTCTATTAACCTTAATAGGTTGGCTTTCAAAGTGTTTTACTCTGAAGATTTAAACGTGAACTCTATCATATGTCAGCCTGCAGCTAACTTAAGCAACTAAACTAAAAGAAGATGCAATATATTTATCTATGTGCATATTTGTATGTCCACAAGTAGCAGCATCTAATGCAGATGAAGAAATGATGTACTGTGCCCTGCACGATGCTCTTCACTGTAAGTGTTTCATTGTTCCATAGGGTCTCTCAGGAATTTTTCTTTCTCTCAATTAAAGAAGCATTAATGGCAGGCATCTCCAGCTAGCGAGTGTCTTTGCATGCACTAGCTGAAAAAGGTTGTGCAAGTGAGAGAAGCTTGTTTTCCTCACATAACTACTCCAGCAGATATATATGAGGGCTGCCCTCTGTCCCAGCAGGACGTTCTTTTCTCTCCACCTGGGACCCAAAGACAGAATTAGCAAGCAAGTCATAACAGATTTAGCATTTGAGCTGAGGGCAGGCTCAGGCAGCTTTGTTCAGACTAATGGGATAGAATAGCAGCCTTTATCTTTTCTCTGTTGCTGCCTTTTAAACTGCTTATCAGGCAGTGCTGCTGCCACTTTTATGGAACCTAACAAAGACACTGAAGCAGCTGGGTGCCTCCCATCATTTCCATCCCAGAGATCCCTCAAAGTGGCTCCCCCTCACCATGACACTACCCCTGAAAGATTTAGGTCCTTGCAGGACTCAACATTTCTTCCCTTACTTTGATGAGTTAGAGCAGTGACTTGGAGAGGTCAATACAGCTGTAAATGTCAGCTATCAATGGCCCCACTTTTCATCACCCTGGCAGTCAGCACCATAGAGAATGCCACACGGGCCTTGGCCAAACTTAGCCCAGCCAAGACAGAAGTGACACTAATGATTCGTGAGCAGGAGCTAGCCCTGTTCTTATCCTGAGACACTATTCACCTTCTGATCTCCACAGCCTTAGGTTCATGTTGACTGTGGCTGCATACTCAAATGACTGCAGGTAAAGGTTGCCCTCTACAGTTTTATGAGACCACTTCATTCCCATGGGACAGGGATGAGAACCTGATAGACCACCATGTGAAGCTACTGCAACTTACTTTCTCTCACTCTGAATGCAGTAGCACATGGACATGACCAGAACCGCAGGAAAGTATTCATCACACCTCAGCATCCCATGACATCCCATTTGTTCTCGTATCCAGTCCAAATGCACAACAATCATTTCCCAAATGCTGCCCCCTTGTCCCACCTACTGAGAGAGCTATGCCTGCTGGAGTAGTGCAGTTAGCAAGACTCAGGGTAAAGATGAGAACTAAACACGCATGCATTTTTTGGTGCTGTGGAATGCACTTACATGAGAAATTAGAGCGTGCTGGATACATGGTCCTGAGAAGAAAATGCAGAGTGATTCTCCATATTGGCTGGCCCACACACAATGAAAGTCCCTCTACATGCCAGACAAAATAAGACAATCCTTCCAGGCAGAATATAGTTCTGGATTGTTCCTAATTCTTAACTCTTCTTGTGCTGCCAGGAAACCACAGCGAAGGCCTCTCACAAACTCCTACCCAGGTTGGTCAAACAGCTTGCCTAACACCTCAGCTATCTGCATAGTCTCCTGACTCCACAAAGTCGAGAATATAGTCATAGCTATTAGACTGCGCAATCTCTGTTCACCGTTGTCCATAGTGACTTGATAGCAGCCGATTTAATGAAAATTCCTTATTTCTAAAAGTTATCACTTCAATACACAGTCCTCTTTCCAAAGTTCACCTTTCATCCATCTTCATGACAGAATATTGTTGATGATCATAATAAATCTTCTTCTCAATTTGTATAGAATTGATTGACAAACAAATGCCATCTGTCTATTCATTAGTAATACAGATTTATTTGTATTTGGCTGTTGATCTCAGGTTGATTTAGAAGTGTGGGCATACCTCACTGATGCCATTATACAGATGAGGAAACAAAGGCATAGAATGCTACAAAACCAGATCTCTCAAAGGTATGTTAGTTCCTAAGTCATTATATATACTTGAGGATATGGATCCATGTGGTTTGATTCTGTCTACGCATGTCAGTAGCAGAGCACGGATTAAAACTCAGGTCTTCCGAATGCAACGTCCTGCCTGGTGAGCCATAGGATTATTATACCACTATTTTCTTCTGCTTTATTGTGTGACCTAATATAATTCATAAGGTTTATCTCCAGCCTGCTCTACACCACTACAGAAACAGATTGCACTAATATTATATTTTTTTACTGTATTATAATCTCTTCAGGACTTGAAACAAATGTGAAGTTGACTCTATTAACCGTTCCAGGACCTGGACTCGAAGAGTGCGTGTGCTAGATTCTGTCTGCCTGTGTATGCTGGTGACTATTTGCAGGTCTTTTTTTTTTTTTTTTTTTTTTTTCCTGAATGATTGTACCTTTCAAATTGGTGTTTGAGTTTTAAGGAGGTTGTGGGGACTTAAATTGTTGGCACAGGAGAATTGCAAGGATATAATGTCTATAATAAAGCATCCCATTTATCTACTGATGCCTGCATTTTTTGAATTATAAAGCACTTAAGGATGTTCAGACAATCAGACAGCTGAGCTAGCTAAACATTCCCAACCTTATTATTCTGCATAAATACTGGAATAGGTACCAGAATGAACCATACCAGCCTGCTAGTTTTATCTGGGTTCATTTTAATATAAAGTTAAACTGTGGAGAGAAGGAGAAAATATTCTTAACATTTACACGTTGCATGAATCCTGATTGCCAGCCTTGTACAGACTGTTCTGGTTTAGCAATAAAATTGGAATAGCAGGAGGAACAAATGTCCCCTACTTTACAAGCAGCTTGTTTCAGACATCACCAAGAGGGACTTCTGAAGGTACTTGGGTAGTTTTGATTCTACATGCTTTCCAATCAAAAGGCTTCAGATACACATTGCCAATTACTGAAATCTGCCATAGTTTTTGAACAGTACCCAAAGTACTTTTCAGTGAAGCGCAGAGGTATGACCCCTATTCTGGTGAAGGATGGCAGAAGGGAAGGGGCAAGATATAAGGCATTAAACGATGATGTCTGCCATTATCTGACCAATTTGACTTTGGTCTGAGAGAGGGGCATTATCCTGTGAATGCTAGAGACAGGTCCTATGATTTTGTTGAACAAAGTCCTTAAATACCTCTAGACCTTTCAGTCTCGACTAGACTGGGCTATGTGAAACAAGGAAAAAAATTCTGAAAGCAACTAATGCTACTATAAGTTAGCCTCGGCCGTGTATCTGTACTGGGATATGCAGAGACTGATCATCCTAAGGAAGCAGTGCAAACCCTACAGGTTTTAGCCCTGTTGTATAAATCCCATTTAAATTCCCCTGCAATTCACGTTGACTTCCCTCTTCTTTCCTTGCTAAGTCCCACAAGATGTTCTGCTGGGATAAAATCTGCTGCCCTCCTAACCACCCTTCAACTCTTCCCATCTGATCAGTTGTGCTGATGTGCAGTGCTAGTTACGTCATAACTGCGCTGTATAGAAGCTGCCCAACTGACTGCTTCTCTGAATAGTTTTCCTAAAGAAGAGGAAGCTACCTGGAGTCTGATAAGAATAATTTTTACATATATATACATATATATAAAATAGTGTATATAAATGCAGTTTCTCCATAGACAGACCAGTCATCAAGTCTGTACAAAATTAACAGAAAATGTATCAAGTGAGAGGCATGACTGGCTGGCTAGTTACCAGAGGAGGTTTAAAAGGTCTGAACACTCCCTCAACCTTTCCTGCCAATCATTCAGAAACTTCCTCTGTCAGACAGCCTCATCTGTCACTCAGGAACTACATCTGCTTGCCTGTTTATTTTCTCACATAGGGTTGAGGTCACCTGCCCTCCTTTTAGCTAGTCAGATGAGACAGCAGTAATCAAAGCACAAGATCAGTGCTCCTGGGATGTCTTTCTTGAATAGCCTCTCTGTATGTTCTTCTGCAAACCTTGCAAAGTAATGTAGGCATATACAACCAGAGGAAAAGAACAGGGGAGAAGGCTTTGGTTTGGTTTGGTTTGGTTTGAGATCCAGATAAAGGAAAGAAATATTGCTGAATCTTATATGCTACCTGGAAAAACAGGTGTAATATTTACTGAGGAATTTCCCCTGCGTGACAGGAAAAAAACGTCGATAGTTCATTAAATGGTAGCCCTTCACAGGAAAATTCAACTGATGTTCTAGCACAGAGGTAAAGTGCAAAAGGTAGGTGAAAGTGCTTATTTTTCAAAAAAGTAAATCAGCCTCCGGACTGCTTGTTGTCCTTAAGGGACTATCCATAAGAGAACATGCCAGGCTGGGTGGAGTTACTCATTTTGCCTCTCTGAAACTTCCTCTACTAGATACCTTTGTTAGGCTCTGCTACACAGTATTAAATAGTTGTCAGATCCTGCCTTAGAGATCAGTGCATTTCAGCAACAACTGAAGCTATTCCTGTGGAGTTGACTCTTAAAAAGAGCTTTATACTGTGGATGAGAGGTTTGTACCTGAAAGAAGGGGCAGTGAAAGAAAGCCCAGCTCAGGGAGAGAAAGTGCATCTGACTTGTTTGCCCCTTGCCTGGTTGTGAGTGGGCTGGCAGTTTGCCTTACCTTGCAGACCCTTCTGCATCTTGAAAGGATTTAAAGGATGCCAGTGCCAGCCTGCTCTCTCAAGACTGATTTCTCTTTGTAATGCTATTGTTGTGATGAATCATGCATTACTATGATTAGCAGAGAGAGGTACAATTACTTTTTTGCAGCGGTGTCTGGTAAAGGATAGCCTGGAACCCCAGGCCTGACAGAGGTGGAAAAAGCATCTTGTCAGATATGAAGAAAACGGATAGATGGAAATTGTTGCATTTACAGAAAAAAAAAACCGTTGCAAAGGAGCAGAGGAGCACAGGAGGAGGAAGACTTGTAAGTGAACACTACCAGGAACAGGGCCCTGATTGAGATGGACCTTCCCTCTGAGCAAGTATGGCTGTTCTCATGCATAAGAAGCCACCGCATTTACAGAGACACTGACAGATACTGAAGAAAAGTAAGCTATCCTAGAGAAGGTTTAATAATTTTGCCTAGCAGTAGGAAAGTGCCTGCCAAAACTGAAAGGGGGAGAAAAAAAAAGACAGAGTGGAAGAGGAGACAATTAAGAGGAGGAGAGCACAGGCCAACTGCATGGTGGTCCCCCCCCAGTCTCCCTTCTTGGGAGGGAGGGCAAGCTGCTTCTTCCTAATGCTGGTTGTTCTTAACCTGCTTAAAGAATGATGCTGAGATGATACCAAAGTCCTAATAGCCTTTGAAATTCAAGTTCTCAGTGGAGAGGGAAGAAAACTTGCAAATGACACACAAAAGTGAAACAAAACATTTTCTATTTCTATAGTGTAAACAACAGTAATCTCTTGATTAATATCTTAATATCTTTTCCCTGTTTTCCAATAACCTCTCATTGGGAAGACACGAATGCTTCCAATGCTTCTGAATTTCTATCAATCTTTGTAGACAAAAATTACTTGTAGAGTGTAATCTCTTACAGGTGGCAGAGCAGCTTATCTGAAAGGTCCAAAGCAAAGGCTTAGCGCTTGCACCATTCAGACCAAAGGCGCACCTACAGCCATTGCAGGCTTGTGTCACCATGCAGGATAAATGTGGCCCAGCCTCGCCCAAACACTGAAGTCACTCAAATCCTGAGCGTGAATCTCAGACTAACAGCGCGGACAGAGTAGCAGGCTGACGTGTTGGTCCCACTTCCCTCCCATCTGTCGAGAAACCTTAACCGAACATTCTGTCTTTTTCCTAACACCTCTAAAACGAGACCTCATCCTCCCGTCTTGTCCCACCCCAAGGTGCCTCAGTGGCGGGCACGCTCGAGAAGGCGACCCAGCGGCTGTGTAAGGGACTCGGCGGACCCTCTCGGCCGCTCGATTGCCGTGCTGCAGGGGTGGCGGCGGGACCGGCCGGCGCTGGGACAGGGTGGCCGCGGGCTGTGCTCCTCTGCTG
>NW_009209549.1:0-39698 GCF_000690835.1 Fulmarus glacialis
GCCTCTCTCAGGCAGCCTGAGGAGCCTGGAGCGGGGTGACCCTGGCCTCGGCCTGCGCCGCGGGAGGGGGGCTGCGGCTGGGGGGCTGCCCTCGCACCTCCACCTGCTGGAAACGCCTCTCGGGGGTTTTGAGCCGGAGCGCTTCCCTGGGGTTTTGGCACAGGCGGAGATTAAGTCTCGGTGGTCTCCTCCGAGGCAAATCTCTTGGAGGCTTAGCGGTATTTGGATGTATTTGTGTTGTGTGCTCTTGTGCTACGAAGCCTCTTCTCTAAAAGCCTGGGGAAGTTCAGTACTTTTGTATTGCAAACTAGTCGCACAAGAGCGGGGCGAATAACTGAAAACATAATTGAACTCCATTTTAAATTTATATAATCCTTACGTGTATTTCTTGGGCTTTTAAATGGAAACGTACCCTTATCAACTAAGTATTAGGCTTAAAGAAATAATACTTGAAACTTAATCTGGAGGTGTTTTAATTCTTTTAATACTACAAATTTAGGACTCGAGAATTTTGAGGCTCTTTCAGTGTATGTCGGTACAATATATGCTACGCAATAGAGTTTCTTTTAATATTGTCCATCCATCCTTTAGGAAGTGGGTGCTTCCTACAGGTAACATCACTTTAACAGTGTTGGATATACCTTTTTCTGTTCATTGAATGCTGTTGCTTTTCTGTCTTAGACCACTCATAGCTCTGCCTGGCCCATCTGTTTTTCTAGCCCCAGGTAGCGCGGCCATGACCTCCACCTTGCCTCCTTGGTTTCTTGGAAAATACTGCAACAAAAATCAGGCTCTTGGCCTGTGCTACATAAACACCCTGTGGATTTCTTTTTGCCTATAGTATCCAGCTATGGCATTTTTGGTCTCATTTCTGAGAGAATCTTGACAGACTGATTCCTGTATACCTGCTTTTGTACCTTCTTGCCCAATCCACCATGACTTCTCTGCCAGAAAACCTAGCTTTTGTTGTTTGCCTGTGTTGTCAAACCCTTTCTACCAAGCCACCTGTTGCGATTTTCCTATCTGAGCTCAACAGCTGCTGGTTTCTTCTCTTGCAGACCTCGCCTGAAAAGGCACTGCATTTTTTAGATAGTAAATGATTACCATCTTTGACATACGGTTTTAAATGTATTTATTAAATGGAAAATTCAAGTACCCTTTCTCATAAAATGTTCACTCAGAATGAGAGACGGGGAACACAGTCTTCATTTAGCCCCTCAGATTTTGCAAGCCAGCGGATGGGAAGGGTGTGCACTTGTGCAAATACAGTACAAGCTCTTACTCTTTTATGTGCCTGGTAGCAATTGTCATAGCAGTAAAGGTGAATGTGAAGGACTGGGATTGATCTAGCTCCTTAACCAGAATGTAAAATTGCCACTTTCTGCTACGTACTTCTGTGGGAGCTAGCAGTGCTGTTGCCTGCCATATTCTTGAAAAAAGTATTCCTTTGTTGTACCTCTCTGCCTGGGAATAGGATGCATCTCTGCATGCAGAGGTGAGATGGGATGTTGCCTGTTACACACGAACAACACAGACGTCAAAACATCTAAGAAAAAAGAATGCAATGGAACAAGTGTCAAGATGTTTCAAATCACGTGCGAGAGCATGGTATTGTCATAGTAGCTGCTCTCCTCTTAAGTAAGTTTGAAGTTATTGAAATGGTTGCTTGTAACCTTGTAAAACAGCTCAACAAGCTCATCAGTTATTAAATTTGGAGCCTCTTGACAAGAAGAGAGCAAAAAGAATTCACTTTCCAATGCAAAGAATGAAGCTGTGGGTTTCACTTAGACTTGAAGCAAGACCAACTGTAACAACTGGCAAAACGAAGTAAGCAAATAACTGAGTGTCTGTGTAAGTGTATCTGTTAGGGTTTTTCTACCTAGAGAACTGCCCTGAAGAGTCTCCGGCTCGATTAGTGTGATCTCTTCAGTATAAAGGGCTTTAATGAGGAATTACACATACTTTTTTTTATTCCATGCTGCATTAAATTGTCAACTGAATGGGTTTATTTTTTATTCCCTAATGGCCTATCATTTCCACATGAGGTGGGTTCTGCAGGCAAAGACAAACAAGTGCACTGCTCAGGCCTGGCAACAAGTCTTTGGTTTTGGGGGTTTTGGTTTTTTTGTTGTTTGTTTTGTTTCTTGATGATGAGGTTTAATAACCCTGTTGCCTAGGAATATCGGATCAAGCTATCTGTAGAAATACCTGTTTATCTATCTATGTATGTAAAGAAAACATCCATGTTTCTGAGTATAATGTTGTCTCCTAAAATGATGGACAAGTTTGGAGGAAGTAGATGAGAGAGTATCACAAGCTCTGTCTTAAGTAAAAATGCATTTATTCTGACCCTCTCAGTTCTTCTGTGCTCACCTTGATATAAAGCTGCACTGATAGAGCTTTCTTTCCTTCAAAACTCGAAAAAGAATATCTTTCAGTTAAGCCAGTGGTAGATGTAATGCAATGTAATATGTTTAGCTGAAATGAATGTAGACTAATAGGAGCTGACTGTGTCAATCCCTACAGGAGAACAGCTAATTGGATATTATTGTTATTGTAGTAAGTAACCATCATATGAACACTGTTCCGTAGTTTGCCTTTAAAGTGTGCTAAGAATTTACAATTATATTGGAAATTGATGGAAGTGCAAGAAGTTAATTGCCTCTGAAAATCTGATTTGAAGAAGTTTGTGGTTAGGACTCAAAAGTTGGAGAAGAGTTTGGCTTTGAAAGTTTGTTGGGAAGTATCTGAAAGAGACCAAACTGGAACAAAAAAGAACATTCAGTGTAAGCAGAGGGCAGCTGGATGATCTTGTGCGCTTTAAAGAACTTGAGACGTTTTTATAGCACTGTGTGGGTGGTTAGGAAGGTTTGTGTACGCTTCCCACTAATGTTCATGGGCAAGAATAAATTTTAGCTCTCTTTGCTTTACTTTTTTCTTCTTCTTTTTTTTAATTGAAAAAATAGAGATGGTATAATACTTATCCTGAATAAGAATGCAGTGGGTTATGTATAATCCTGAAGGACAAGGGTATTGTTAAAAATGTGTCATATTATTGTATCTATTGTTGCACCTGAATACCCTTTTGATTTCTTTTGGTTTCTTTTCCTCAAGTTCTATATCTTAAATTTGCAAAGCAGAAAAATATCTGTTTGATAGATATTGCTACTCTTGTGATCCTGACTGAAATGAATGTAGCAATAGCATACTGAACATATTTATTTTGTTAAAGAAATCTTGGGTACTTTTGTGGAATATGCTGGGCTTTGTGAGATGATGTTGAGGAACACTACAAGTGGAAGGAGCTAAATGAAGTGTTTGTCATTCACTTTCTCAGTAAAATCCATTCATACTATTTTTTTAATATAATTTTTCCTATGTAATTGTAAAATTTTGTTATATTTGGCCCTTCAATAGAACCAACAAACTCCAAAACAGCAAAAGCTGTCACAGTTTGTCACTGACATTTTTCGGAATGCATTAGACTTTTAAAGGAGAGTGAAAAATTGTAGGCTCAGAAAAGGGTGAGCTTAGGGGAGAAGGAGAGAATATATAAAGTTCAGATGGTGACAGTAAATGACACTAGCTGTGCCCATGCCTGTAACGCTGGATGTGTGCTTCATTAGAAAGAAGGAATTTGTTTGATTTTTGTATCTAGAACACTGCTGCTTTCCTTTTTTTCCCTTTGAAATTAGAAAGATAAGCTTTAAAATGACTAAACCATTCACTAAAATTAGGCCAATTTGTGAAAGTATGATGTATTTGCAATGATTGTGTTGGCTAAGTCTAGTGCAGTACAAGTCCAGGCAGTAACCTGTCTGCATGAATTAAATATTAATCCCCTGCTGCTGTGCTTGAATTGCAGCCAGCAAAAAGTCCTCTGAAGTCTCCAGGTTAATCACCTGGTTAAAGTGTTTGGCCTCCATCTCATTCCAGCCCTAAGTAACCTATAATTTTAATATAGCACATTCCTAGAGAACTTGAAAGGGTTTGAAGTCTGTTCAGTTTTCGGATCGTGTGTTGGACTTTGTGCCACAGAATACAGCTTTAGGTGAAGGGAAAAGAATACAACGCGTTGGCCAGATTAGTTCTTTTTCGGTAATAATCTAGTTTAACTGGTTTTGGAAACATTTAATCTGCTACCTATGCAAATGTTTCTTCGTAGGCCAATGAAAAGTCAGGTGGGAGGAGTTGGAAGTCATGACTTTGAATTCGTGTTATTCAGAGATGACTGATACACAGTGAACTGAAATCCTGCTCAGGGTTGCTCAACAGTAATACTTTTATGGCGTATTTGTTTTATTAAGGTAAACAATTAAACCAGCCAGTAAAAGTGAAGCCAGCAACGCTATCTGTGGTGTATAAAACTGCATTAAACCATGGAAGGCTTATCTGAAAGATACTGGCAAATACATTTCAGGTAAAGATAGGCATTGTGTACTTTTATCTTTCCTACCCAGTAACTGCTTTCTGTGCAGGAAAAGCAAAGCTAGTGTCAGTCACATATTAATTGGCAGTAGCAAGAAGTTTTCTAAAGTAAGAACAGTGTTACTACTCTGTGCAGCACAGTACTGAAGCAAGCACAAGGACAGCTCTGTCTCAGGATTTCTTTGTTTCAGTGATTTTTAGATATGTATTTCTTAATTTTTCTTTACCACCTTTTAAAATAAGTAAATAAAAAAATACATTCCCCAGCAGAGTATCTTGTTTTAATATTAGTTTAGTTTTACCTTGACATGCATAGCTCAACAGTGCCTGTTTCAAATAGAAGCAAAGTCTTTCAGAACCATACATTTAAATTAAATATTAATTTGGATAGCCAAGCAGTCTGTAACAACATCAAGTAAAGATAAAAATGTTTGATTATTTGACTGCTTTGCAGAAGATGATTTGTCTTCATCTTATGAAGCATCTTCTGTTTTCTGTCTTTAGCCATTTTGAATTCTTGGTAAAATATTTGCTCAGTTTTCTTTAAATGCTACATTGATTTTCTAAAGTTACATGTTGATACATGGGCTTTGTGCTTAGCTCTTAATTTCTACTTTAATATTCACTTTAAAAGGATTAATTCAAGTGTTTTAGTATGTTGATCATGGAGGTGATGGAAAGCCAATAGGAGTTAATAAGAGTGTTAATAACTTGGTTAAGTTAGCATTGTTTTACCAGCAGAGTATAACCGCTGCTCAGTGGTATATTAGTAATCCCTAGCACAACTACTAATTGGCAGGGCTCTAGTAGAATGGGTATAGCTTAGAAATAATACTTACGTGGGTGCAATTTATGTACTACAGATCTGGTTCAAGT
Source organism: Fulmarus glacialis (assembly GCF_000690835.1). Lineage (NCBI taxonomy): Eukaryota > Metazoa > Chordata > Aves > Procellariiformes > Procellariidae > Fulmarus > Fulmarus glacialis. The sequence goes on from NW_009209549.1 coordinate 5,305, forward strand.
TTTCATTATGTCAGTTTAGATTTCTGATTTTGGCCTGATTAGCTGCAGTTTTTATATTCTTCAGGGAAGAAGGAATATAAAATAGTGTTTATTTTTAGCAAAGTTATTTTGAAGGTGCTGTAAAGTAATATTAATGTTTCCTATCTATACAGTTTAACTAAACCATTTCAAGAAGTATGTCTTTGTTGTTGATGCTATTGCAGTACTGAGGGAGTTGAGACCACCCAACCTTGTACTTGTCTTGCAGAATCTGAAGACTTTTAGCCCAACTTCTGCAGTATTATTATGAGCAACGCAATTAAAAAAGAGAAGAGAAAGGAAAAGAAAGTTCCTTTAAGTTTGATGTTGCAGCAACAAGTTATGTAAGACCAGTTTGAAACCATCTCTTTCAAACCTTTTAAGGAAGTATCTTCTGTATGGCTATGAAATGTAAAGATACCAACTTTTCCCTCCTTGCCCCCACCTCTGTCTTGCAGTTTCAAGGTTTTATTGCTGTATTGGTTTTACATGCTGTCTCTTGTAAGTATGAAAAAATCCACTCCTGGAGACTGCTTGCAAAACAAAGTTTGCATACTTGAGAAATTGACTCAGAAGGAGCTTGATTGATAGCCTGCCTTTAAGAAGAGGTTTGTTTTATGATTAAGGGCGTGCCTATTTGCTGTGTTTGAAATTAATGCCCACTAAATGTTGGAGCTGTGACTTTTCTACAGCTGAGTTATCTGAAAAGCTGCTGTGACTTTGATTTGCTTCCTGCTTAAATCATCACGGCTATTTAGTCATAAAGAGCTGTGATAGAAAGATCTTGGGGGGTTTTGTTTGTTTGAACCCTTATGGTAAAATTAGTACCTCCCTGCTTATTGCTATAATTAGAATGGAGCAATTCCTGTGCTGCTGGGGCAGCTGGAAGATCCTCATTCAGAATTCCCAGGCAGCACGTGGTCGATGCAGGTCTGCCGCTCTGAACGCTGCCTGCTCCCGTGTAAGATGGTCAGTCGTTCTGTCTGCTCTGCAGCTGGCATTTGTGTCTTGTGCCACCTGGGCCTGGACGCTCGGTCATTTCTTCTTTCTGTCTTCAGGAACTGTTTGGTTAAGTTATGTGCTGTTGGGTAAGAAGCCTGATTTTTGTCCTAAAACAGGGTATTTCCAGTTAGATTGCATGCAGTTATGTGACCAGATAACATGCTCTGCAGTCAGCTGAGTAATAAAACAATGGGCACAAGAGGGCGGCAGGGATGGGTGGGCGGCTCTGAAGGTTGGTGCAGCTCAGCTTAGATGGGTAACAATTTTTAAGAAGCTTCTTGGCTGGAAGGAGAACACGGAGACTTTAGTGGCAGAGGTCATCCGAGACGAGTCAGTGGGAGTATTCAACCCAAGCTTGTTACATTAATGCTTATCTTTACCAGTATCAGGTCAGTTCTTCAACTAGTACAAATTGTTGTGGCTCAGTGGAATGTTGTAGTTCTGTGGAACGTTTTCAAGCTTAATTTGTGATCTTTATAATCTGCCACTTCAGGAATCTAGTCTGCACGTACCGCTCTCGGGAATCCTTAGCTGATAACCAGTGCGAACATCTCTAGACATCTCTCATCTCTCGAAGTTTCTTTTTGCTGGCAAAATGAAGAATGGAAGCCACTTAAATAATGAAACTGTTAATGGAGTGCTTTAAATTATTCTGAAAAACTCTGTCACTAAGATCAGAGCCACAGAATTATTTTAAATTCAAAATGAAGGTTGGGATGAGAGTTTTTGATAAATTGTGTGTATATGTGGCAGAGATGGTGAACAAGGTCTTATAAAATGCAAGTAGTAATGACAGAATTAACGGTTCATAGCTGTCTGAGAGTAGTGATTTACCCTAACAAGATCTCTGTCTCTCATTGTCTGAATTAACTATGCTATAGAGAAATTCTGGAATCTTGCAATTCGTACTGATAATTTGCTATAATCTGATTTTTTCCAAGTATTTACTGAGGGATAAGGAAGTAAAGTGTTTTGGTCAAAGGAAGAAAACAATTTAAGATCCAAACCTGACATTTTCTTTGCATTCTGTATTTTCTTATTTTACAAGTGATCTTCTTATCCTTTTTGCTCAACAAATTGATTCTAATTACATCTGGAAAACAATCGAAGCTTCTGTAATGTCTTCTACTAGAAAAATCAGCTGTAAATGCTGATTTTAGAAACAGTCTGCTAAATATACTGTACTGTAATATATTTGTAAACTGGATAGCCTCCCTCCCAATATTTAATGTTTGTTAGCCATCTTAACAAGCCTGGAGTATGTTTGCTGCTTATGGATGGAAGAGGTATATTGACATTTTTATTATTTGTGGCAAACAGTCTTGTTTTGGCCGTCATAGGTGCTGGTGGAATGTGTGAGGGGTTGGCCTTTACCTTGATTTCTTAGGTACATCTACCCATTTAACCAAAATGCTGAAAGAGGAGCCCTGTGATAACCAGCTGTACAGGCTGTGAGCCGGTGAGCCTCCTGTGTACTCCAAAGGGACAGACATGGAAGCCCCAAAGACAGTGGTGGGCAGTGGAGGCTCTTGATTTGGGTGAAAGGATACAGTTACCAATGGTTGAGTTTTGGGGGTTTCGCTGTTCTTTTGAGGATATCAAGAATTACTGCTTTTATATAATTTGGTAAGAGGTATAAAAGCATTTACCTACTCTGGTTCATGCCTTGGAAGATGAATTAGCTCCTTTTGCTTTCAAAATTTATGAATTAAGTACCACACAGGGCTTTAAAAAGTGAGGGCTGGATTGCATCACACAGAAACAAAGCTTTGCTTTTGTACGCAGTGTTGTTCAGTTCCTCAGTGGGTTTACCTTTTTTAAGAAAAAGCTGTCATTGTGTACAAAAATTAAATTGGCATGTGGAACCTGACATGTTGGCCCTTCTTGAGCTTTCTTGAGCTTTCTGGTTTAGTTGTTTAACTTTGCAGGACCTTCACGTGGAAGAGCTTTGTGGGGATTGATGACTTTTAGAGGATTGCTTTTTGCTGAGAAATAGGTGAATTACAAGTGCTTCAGAAAATGAGTAAAATCTACCCTGGCCTCATTCTGTGGAAAAAAAACCTCTCATCATGTATCTTGGTGTGGCTGGAGGAAGGGGAAAAGCTATACAAACACCTTTCATGCAAATTAAATAATGATTTCTATGATGTTTCATGTAAATTTAGGGAGAGCATTTTTGGTCACCAGCGCACAGTTGAATGGTACTGTTATTTACTGAAGCTTTTCTGTAGTATGTCACTAAGGAAGGCTGTGCACAGTGTCAAACTATTTAACCATTAATTACTTGTTTGGAAAGATAGTGTCACCACAGCAAAAATTTGCCACACTGGGTCTCCCTTCCTCAAATCTGTTACGACCCTGTATTGTCCAGTGGTGAGCAGTTGAATAACAATGTATTTTTGACCTTTTTTCTGGTTTTTTTTTTTCCTTTCCCTTTGTAGAAACTAAATAACCTTTCCAAGTGTGTTTCAAGTTGAACACTCCAAAAAAAAAAAAAAATCGATCCTGCTTATTTATTCAAAACTGTGCGCTAACAGTAAATTCCCAGCATTATCTATATAAATTATGTATGTGAAAAGTGCACATTAATTGCAAGACTCTGATCCACAAAGGTATTTAACACCTGTGCTCCACAGACTGCAGTGGGAGGTAGGCACCTACATATTCTGCCAGATGTGGGCTGACGTATACAAAACACGTCACAGCTGACCACCTCTGGAGCAAACTGTATGCCGTGCAATGTAACCATATTCTTAACCTTTTAGTCTTAAGATAGTACTTCTAGGCTGATGAGGTGTTTGTGTGGTGAGTTCTCTGGGTTTGAAAGCATCCTTACTCTTTGTCAGCTCAGCTTGGAAGCGTGGAAGAAGAATTTCCTTGATGCAGCCTTAAGGAGTAGGTGTCTGTGTTACTGAAGGAGGGCTGATGGATGTGTGCTGGCAGTACAGTTAGTGAACCTCATTGCTTTCTAACCCTCACAGATATTCCAGTTGCTTGCCATTGTAGTTCGGCCCACGAGCAACAAAATAAGTTGCTTGTGAGCTCAGTGAAGTGAAACTTGGTGAGACATGCTTCTTGTAATACTAGAGCACACGGTTTCCACATCCAGGCTGTGGTGCAGCTGTAATGACCCATCTGGTGCCTGTCCCCATAACTTGCCCAGCCTTCAGCAAAATGACAGCTACTGACTTTACAGTAAGATCCCAGTACAGTGAAAACATGTAGTTCAAGAAAGATTTTAAATAATCATGCAGAATATTTCAAGCCACAAACAAACACAATGTTTTCATGTTTGGTTTGAAACAAGCTTTTTCAAAAAGCGTGTAATCCTGATGAAATCAAAATAGTGGCTATAACCCAAAGTTAATACAACCTAATAAATACGTTATTTGCAGTTTTGTAAGGTTCCTTTCTCTGTTTCTATGTTCATCTTTTCTTGCTTCCTGATTTCTTTCATTGGACATAAGAGCGTGCTATAATTTGACTGGATTGTGTTTCCCAGATGACTGAGCCGTTATTATAAATAAATCCTCTTGTAGATAAACTAATGAGTAGCCTGTGGCAGTGTCCGCACACAGTACATGTGTGGCTGGGTACAGCAGGATAGCTTGAAGATAATCATTTAACAGGTAATTGTTTTTCAAGTACTGTAGTTTCAATATATAAAATGAATTGGGACACAAAGGCTTTTGTGTTCCTATGGTTAAAAGATCAGCAGTATTTTCGGATGCTGTATATTTTTTATATTTGTTTACATGTAGGGTAAGGATTTTTTGTTGTATAAAAGACAAAATTCAATAAATGCCAGTTTTCTTATGATGCAGTTTTAACTTGGGAGGAAAAAAAAAAAACAAAACAAACACAAAAAAAGCCATTAAGACCAGCTTTTCCTGAAATGAAGTAGCTTTCTGTCTGAGATGGCTGCTATTTTAATACCTTTCAAAATGGAGTTAAGAGGTGCAGTACATGGTGATTAGACAACAGCTAGAAAGTCAGCCACAACAGAATCACTCAGTTTACTTGTCGGGGCAACACAGCTGAGTTTTGTTGATGTATCAAGCATGTAAAAACAAATAGACAGACTAACCCACTCTTTTATAAAACAATCCCATATTTTTGCCAGCCTCCCAATTTCATTATGCAATTTGTGTAATAGATTGTAACTTGAATACATATTAACTTTCTGTGCTTGTTGACTTAATCATTTTGTAATGCTGCTGATGCAAGATAGAATAAAGAAGTAGCAAGTAAATGGCTCTGTTAAGCGGAGAGAGGGATTCAGAATTTGAGTAGAAGGGACCACAACAGTTTTATACCAGCCAAATATACTGTGGAAGAGTGAAATTTAGATTAACACAATGTAATTAAGACCTAAAAGGGAAGAATGGAACCCATCTAACCGAAACAGCAAAGCTCTGAAGACATGTAAGATTCATTGCTTTAGATACTGGTGTTCCAGAAAGCGCTCTGGGATGTCAAGAGATTTAGGACTAAATCTGAAGAAGCTGGATGACACCCATGACCATTTTCGGCTTTTACTTTGCAGCCAGAAGTAGCGCTTGTAAATACGGGCATAGTTAAACTTATTTAAGAAAAGTTCGTCATCAGCTCACAACATTAGACCTCACTCTGTCTTTTCCTTTAGGCTGAGGCAGAAATAGGGGAATTTGGAGCAGATACAATGCGTGACATATTTGGCCATGAATACTAGAGAGTAACGTTTGAAAATTTGGGTATTGTACAAAGAAAGTAAGTACCAATGTCAGATTTAAAACTTTGCTTTCTGTAAGCCATGCAAACGAGACAGTGGGTTTCAGCTTTTTTCTCCTCCTCTGACTTTTTTTTTTTAAAGATGTTGAGGCAGGATCAGTCTTGGGACCATTCAGCCCCTGGAAACCATATACTCTATATTAAACTCTACTATTTTAAAGCTATGTTCTAAAATATGCATTGATTAAACAATTTAGAAAAACACAGCTACTTCTGGAGTGTCTGAAATAGAGCACCAAACAATCTTCTGCAAAAAGATCTGCAGCACTGAGCAAGAATCCCCTGATCTGTTGTACCAGAAATGGTCACCTCAAGGCAGACCGAATGTGCTGAGAAAAGGATATACGTATGTATTTCTGACTCCAGAGACTAATGAGCCAGAGAAGAGAATGTCGCTCCTGCTGCTGTGCCCCAGGCTGGAAGGGAGTGCTGTGAGGCTCTCGCGCATGTTCAGTATTTTTAGGAGTGGCATGGAGGCGAGGATTGATTGATTTTGCAGAAAAAGAGAAAACTATTATCAAAGTGAAAAAGTAAACTGCTCTTTATGTGCCTCCTTTTCCTTCTCTTTGCTGTCTTTCTGATGGGAGTGTTTTTCTTTACCTGCTGTGGTCTTGCTCTACTGTTAGCATTAGGATTTTGCAGCTTTGGGAGTTGGAATGAAGTTAGTACATTAATGACCATAAACAGCCTACAAGAGCTATTCTTCATTGCAGTTACATTCTTGCTCATTTTACATTCTTTAGGCTTAAAGAAACCTGTCTTTTCACTATTACTGGAGAATGAGGTGTATGTTTTCCCTGGCAGTTTGGAAAGCTTGCTTGCCATAGGATGCATCATATGGGAAAACCATCATGTTTGGAGCTGTACAGATCTTAGTCGTAGCCTTTGTTGATACCATTCCTGGAAGATGATGCTTCAGGTGAAATACATAAATCATCCACCTCTCAGAGGAGTTATTTCTGCAGTGAGGGTGGGGAGACTGGGTGGGTAGTGTCCAGAATTGCACTTGTAGGGGAAGATTGTCCTGCCAGCCAGCCAGAGCCTCTCCCTGTCTTTGTCAGAATAATGCCCAGCCAAGGCTTGTAGTGAAACTTTCTTAAGAACGCTGGACAATCCAGCCAAAGAGTTTTTCAACTAATCTAATTTATAAGAGTAGATCCTGACAATTTGGCATTTACTAGGAGAGCCTGCTGGAATGCAGTGGGAGGTACAGTCTGAAAGATGAGATGTATGTTAGGAGAAAACAGAGGCTAAACACTTTTAGCTAATGAAATATCAAGATGACTTCTGTTCCTGGCCTGGCAAAGTATTCTAGAGGTTTCTTTCTTCAGTAAGAAAATGAAATTTGTCTACAAACACTTAGATTTCAGGGACTGAGCTTATCTCATATGTCTCTGTTGGGGCAGAAGAATGTTCCAAGACACACGGTCAGCATTTTTCAACAGGCTTATTTATTTGTAGACATGGAGTGGAAATTCTCTTACAACATCAGTTCTTTAAAGCTATGGCTTTCCAACCCTTTTAGAGTCCTTTTTCAGGTAAGTTAGCCTTCCAGGGCTTAAAAAGAATTTGCAGACCAAGATACTGGTCATCCAAAGACTCTTGAGGGCCAGGAAGAGCAAATGGTTTAGTGTCAAGACATACTAGTTTAGTGTAAGTCCAGTCACACCAGTAGTAAGTGGCACAGGTATGAAAGAAAAAAAGACACCCGCTCCCATCCACCCAAGCACCCTGTTTCCTACTAGGTTGCCTGGAAGGTCTTGGTGAAGAATGTGGGGCAGCAGTCAGGGATTTGACCTTGTGCGTTCACAAATCACAGGTTGCTGTCACGTGGCTTTGTTTGAAGCTGTCTGTTTTGTCACGTTTCCAAATCCTAAATCCAGACATCTAAAATTGCTATTGTACCCCTCTGACCTCCAGCATAAATAGTTTCTGCCATTCCCTTTTCCCCATTCTTCTTATAAGGGCCCTTGCTCACTCAAATTTTTTTGTGTCCTCACAGTCCCTTCCACATTCTTGAATTAACTTTTGTTCTTCACTTTCCAGTTGTAAGGGATTGAAAATTATGGGTCAGCTTTCAAAACTCAATTGTTTTTAAAAAGTTATGGTGTTGGGCTAACTTTATCTGCTTTCTCTGTGCTTTCTCTGAAGCATAAGGCTTATGTGTCCAGGATTTTTTTCTGTAATTATGAGTTGTAATTAAATAAGTAACTTACCTTGAAAAAGATTCAGAGAACAAGCCACTAGTTTTGGTGATTTTTGGAAATCATCTGAAAACATTGAATCATTTATAAATCATTCTTAAAACCTGCTTGAACAAAATCGGTTCCTCCTGAGGATGATGAGGGGAAGACATTCAGCTGTTGCTTCCACAGCTTGTGGTTTTATTAAGTGGTAAGATGCTTCCAGCTCCTTCTCTTGTGCTTGCTTTACTACGTGATCCCCTCCCTTTCATTCTTGCCTTGGAGTATCTCAAGTCCTTGATCCTCACTTCCCGCATGTTTTTTTGAATACAGCAAAACTTTAAGGTGCTTTTGTTCATTTCTTTCACTTCCTGGAAAGCAAATAGGAATTGGGGGATACTTTGCGAGTTCTCTTTCTGTGAATAAGCTATAGGAGTGTTTTCCTGCTGCTTGTAGGGTTCCTGTCAGAGCTCCCCAGCTGGATGCAATATCTATTGATTCTGTTGCTCTTTCATTTATTCATGCTGGCATGTGAAATCTTCTCTCTTCTTGGAGTTAGGTGCTAATGGATCATGGGAAAGAAAAACAAATCCTTGTCTGGTGAGAGGTACTGCTAATGCTATCCCAACTTATTTTGCAAAAGGCATGACCTTAAGAAGTAAATGTGCAAAACCCACAGATGTGCTCTGTATTAAGGGGATATAGCTGATAATGGGTTGAAAGCACTGAGAGCGCTTTCTGGGATTGTTTCTCTGCTGGTGCTTGGGCCACTGGATGTTTCCATTTTACCAATGCTACCTGTAAGTTGTTTGTATTCCAAACAAAACCAAAACCAGTCAGATAAACCAAACAGGGTGAAACAAAAGACTAGCATTTCGTTTAAAGCACAAAAGTCAGTCTGTGAAAATAACATGAAAACAGGGTTTCTTGCCTTTGTTTACCCTACTGCAAACATGTTTGCTTAGGAGCAATAAGAGTTAATTGTCAAACTTTACAATGTAGTCAGAGATTTTCTCATAAAATGTATAACAGACTCTGCCCAGATGGCAAATGCTGATATGTAAATCTAAAACATGAAAATTTCCATTGGGGGGCCAGATGGTGGCTTAATGTGAATTGTTTAACATTTATGTTTATCTTATTAAAAGTGCTTTTATATGTCCAAACTAAGCTATCAATGTAGTTGGAAGAGCATATCAGTAAATGAACAAAAAAAAAAATCAAAGCGTGAGTACGAGGCACCTCCTGCTTACATGGATCATGGGAAAGCAAAGCATCTCCTTCTCTGAGAGAAGTTCTTTCTCTGTCTACAAAATTGAGGAAAATATAAATAAAATCAAATCACTGTTTGTCTGCCTGGGAAAAATATTAAAAACACATTACTTTTCCAGAAATGTTGGGCAATGGTAATACACACATTAAATACCGTAATGTATTTCCCCTCAGAACAGGCATTGGTGTTCAGTGGGAGAGAGCTGAGCTCTAGCCTGGGGGGAAGCATCGCGGCTGCCATCCCTGCCGGGCGCAGGTCCTTCCTCCTGCAGGGAGGCCTGGCTCTTCCTGCGCCGCCTCTCGGCTCTGCCAAAACCATCGTTTCCTCTGATGCAATTCAGAAAATTGCACAACGGAGGAAAGAACAAACGGGCACTTGTGGACTCCGTCACATGAGGGACTGCTGGCACCTTTACAGTAAATACGTCTGACATCGGGGGAAGTGGTTAGCGTGGCTCCGGAGGGCAGCAACCAGCCCTGCGTCAGATGAATCTTTCACAGGGCTCTCGGTGCACGTGCTCCAGTTTGGATGTGAATGTGCTCGCTTGTCCCTCCAAATGAATCTTCTGCACATCATGTTGAGGCATCTAAAAATTAGAGGGTATCTGTTGCACAGAAGTAAAATACCTTTTAAGAGTTTTAGTCAAACGCTCCAGGCACCAAATACACAGTTATCTTTTGATGCTTTCACAGTGGAAGGGGAAAAATGCTTCAGTGATAAACCTAAAATAGAGTGCTTGCCTGTGTCTGGATATCTCTATATATGTGTATGCTAGTGTTCAACAAGGCAGAGAAATAATTTAGAGAGGAAGGCTGTGGGGAGGCTGAAGGAACAAAATGGCAAAATACTGGCTTTAGTCAGCTTTTTTTTTTTTAAGTTCTCTGCCATCCCCTCATGCTGGGGGTTGTAATTTACTCCTTAGTGAATCACTGGTCAATGTTTACTCCATTAACTTTGACCTGGGGCTTTGGACTAATGCCCAGAATGTTTGGGGTTTTTTTTCTTGAAAAGGGCAGTATTTCTAAAAGCATTGGCTGAAATTATAGATAAGTGTTAAATGGCAGGTTAATATTTAAATCGGTGTGCTCTTAGATGATATTACATATTAGCATATTGACCAGAAGAACACTTCCTCCATGCAGCCCATTCATGTGAAGAGTAATTACTTGAATTGTTATTTGAAGTTAAGGCTATTATTGCTGTATTTGTGTAGAACTTTTCAAATTTAAAATCGGAGGTATCTTTTCCAATTATATGGTGATAATTAAAAAAAAAAAAACACCCTCTTGGTTTTAAGTGCCACAAACACAACAACTAAATAAAATTTAAAAAGGTGCTCCTGACAAGCATCTCTCTCCAGGGTAAAGCACAACACTGTTTAGCAAAGCTCAGCCCTTTGCCAGAGATAAGATACCGGACTAAATATGGTCCCTTGAAAAATGGTGACAGGAGCCAATCAGTGCTGTCATATTTCTCAAACAACAGCCCAAGATCCTGAAAATCCTGAAAACCATGCAAGCATATCCATTAAAAAAATAATCCTGCTTGCTGAATTGATTGCTGCACGCACACACACAGAGGTGGTGTACAGCCACAGCTTTTTTTTTTTTTTTGGCCAGCTGGTGTCTTTGGAGATCTCTCATCCCACAAACGAGGCAGCACCCAAAGCTACTTAATTCTGGTAACAAATATAGCCAGTCGTATGGCTGAAAGATTTAATAGCTGTGCCTTACGTTTTTGCACTAAGGCTACGTGGTTTTTCTTCTTAAGGAAAACATGTTATGCCTTCTGTACCTCTTTTTTTTGATCACTTTTGTTTTTCATTATTTAAACTGAAACTGAGCACCAGTTCTGCTATTTTTGTGCTGCAGTCTGTTGCAACTCAGGGAGGAAAACAGCTCTGTTAATTCACAGCCTCGTGCATTATACACACGAAAAAAATCTTTTGAGTCACATTTTTAATGGTGCCTTGTAAATGATTAATTCAGAAGTGAGCCCTAAAATCCAGATCCTGCAGTTTTATCCAGAACATATTGCAAATGCTCTGAGACTAGGAAACAGTTTCAAATCTGCTGCAGAAGGAGACAGTGAGCAGCTGGTAAACTACTGGCCCTTAATGAAGCTATACCATATTGCAATATCTCCAATTACTGCAGAACTTAATTAGTTCGTTTTACCCTGCCAATCTGGAGAGACCAAACATTGTCTTGGGCAGCCACTGTAATTATTTCAGCTTCTTCATTGCTGGCCATTAAAGCTGAGTTTGGTCTCTCCCAGCAAGGTGTATTAAATATGTCTTAGATTTGGGAATGCCTGCGTTGTGTTACACACGTATTTTACGTAACTGCCTGATTTTAGAGAAAAGTAATTTTTTTAGTAAGTGGTAGAAGTAGTTCGTGCAATGTATAAATATGAGTGTTAATGGTATAGCATTTTTAATGAAGAAATGAGAATACTGAATTGGTTTGTTCAAATGTGGACTTGCCTTAAAGCTTTTTGCAGTAACTGTTGTACAGAAGTGATCGTTCTGAATGGCAACATGACTTAGCGTTCAGGTTACTTTGCTTCTCTATTTGAAAATAGTCTTTAGAGATAAGAGAATGTTTTAATTTGATATGATAGCAAAATAAATGTATCTTGGATGTAGAACTGCTAACTGAATCACTAAAGTTCTGTTTGAATGAAACGTAGTGTTCAGTATATTATTTGTAGTGAGCTAGCCTGGTGAGAATGCCCAACACTGAACATTATTTTTGTGTGCTGCTGCTAAAGGGTAATTTTAAGAATAATGAAACATGCCATAAAATCAAAACTCCCAGGCACCAGCTAGAAATTGTTGCCATTTACCCATCTGACAAATGTGGCTACCAAGTATTAAAATTCTGTATCAGCTGACATCCAAACTGATGATTTTTGAGTGTTAGGTATTCTTCAAAGCAGAAAATAGTCCAAACTTCAGCCCTGAAAAATATTGAATATTTGAACAGTAAAAAAACCAAACCAAAACAATCCACTAACCCCTTCCCCCCAAAAAAACCCTTTATGCAATAAATTAAAAGAAATTGTAGCCAAATCAAATAATATTAACCAGTTGGTTTTCCCTAAATAGCAGAGTTTAACTTGTCTTCTGAAACACTACAGCCACAAGGGGTAGATGATTTCCAAGAAATTTAGGTCATTGTTAGCTGTCTGATAATGATTGACTCTGTGTTGAGCCAGAGGCCCACTGACTCACAAAATCTGAGACCTATTGATCTCTAGTTTATACTCAGCTGCTCTGAACCAACTGCACTTAGAACATAACTTAGACTAAGGTTTAAATTACAATTTTTTAGTAATAGTCTTAATTGTGTTTAGTGCTACAGTGATGTTATGTCACTTGGTGACTATGAAACCAGGTTGTCCTCCGACTGAAGCCCTGTTCTGCTGATCTTTAAGATTAATACCTAATACCAGGATGGAACATAAATCTTATAAAATACATTTTGCAGTATGGCTATTATAGTTACTTCAGACAGCTGCCATCATGTTTTTAGTCAGCTTTTACAGTTTTATAGATAATCTGAAAAAAATTCACATGGGCAAACTTCAATTTCTGATCTTTTCTCCTAAAAATTACTTTCTTAATGTGACATAATTCATTCTATAGCTTTACGTTTTCTATGAGCTATCTTAGGAAAGAAGAATTTATTTATCCTCTGGCTAGTTCATGTATTACTTTACCAATTGTAAAAATTGCTTAGTTTCTATGAGCCTGTGTGCAGGCCACAGCAACCAAACCATCAGTTCACACACTTCAGAAAGGTCATATAGAGCTGTATTTTATTTAGATAATTTTGTAGGGTTAAGAGAATAAGCCTCAGTTACATGAGTCTGCCTGTTTAATACAGAAATTAAAAGCTTTGCCATTGTTCTAAACTGCTGGGGAGGATGCTTGCTTAAAAAAAGCATTTCTATTACAGGACATGAACTTGATTGACATCCTTTGGAGGCAAGATATAGACCTTGGGGCAAGGCGTGAAGTTTTTGATTTTAGTCAACGACGGAAGGAGTATGAACTCGAGAAACAGAAGAAACTTGAAAAGGAAAGACAAGAGCAGCTCCAGAAAGAGCAGGAGAAAGCCTTGCTGGCCCAGCTGGAGTTAGACGAAGAGACAGGTGAATTTGTTCCTGTTCAGCCAGCTCAGCGCATTCAGTCAGAAAATACTGAGCCACCAATTGGTTTTTCACAGGTAAACTCTAATCCGAGTTTGTGAGTGTGTTTAAACCTTTTTCCATTCACAGGAAGACATAATGTTAGTGGTTACCTAAAATTAATTTGCATTCGTTGCTGTAATGGAAGATTCTTCAGTTATTCAAAGACGCAGCAACTTTTTTTTTTCATAACTTTCCTATTTAGACCGCACAGACTTCAAAACCAGAAGCAGAGGCCTTGTCCTTTGATGACTGCATGCAGCTCTTGGCAGAAGCTTTCCCATTTATAGACGACAATGAGGTAAAAATGCTCAGCACGGCGGTTTCACGAGTGGTCTTCTAGGGGATCAGTCTCATGTCTTCTCTTACTAAGATTTGTCTTCAGCATAATATTAATTTGTGATATGATTTGAGTTTTGTCCTCTAGCTGACTCCAGCTGGAATAAAGCAGTGTAGTAGGCTTGAACTAGGGCTGTGCCCGGAGAGGGTGGAGTGATACTCTTGTGTCCCTTCTGCTTACTGAATCCTGCAGCCAGGATTTGGTGCATAACGCCAGCTGATGGCAACCATTGTCGTTACTGCAAATAACGGTAGTGGACTTCGTCTGTTTGTTACAGAGAGCTTCGTGCAGCTCTCTGGAGTTAGTGCATTTGAGTTGCTTTATTTCCATATGCTGACACAGACTATTTGATGTGTAAGGATAAGCCCTCGCCAGCCAGTTTCTAGATTTTTTTTTCTCCCCCTATTTCTTTCCTTAATATGAAAACACCTTTCATGGGAATATTTTTATATTATCCTATTGTTTACAAAAATTGCTTTTATTAAGAAATACCTGTCTGTTCTGCAGAAATGGTAGAACACCAAAACCCAGATTTTTGCTTTGGAAAATTCAAAGTTGTTTTTTTTGAGTGGTTTTTTTTTTAATGTGGTTATTGTTGTTTTGTTTGGGTTTTTTAATTTTTTTTTTTTTTTTTTTTTTAAACACACCAGGCTTCTTCAGCTGCATTTCAGTCGCTGGTTCCTGCTCAGATTGATAGCGACCCAGTCTTCATTTCCTCTGATCAAACTCAGCCACCTGAGTCACCTGTTCTAGTTCCACTTACTGATGCGGAGAATATGCAGAACATAGAGCAAGTTTGGGAAGAATTATTGTCCCTTCCAGAGTTACAGGTAAGGGTTTAGTATGATAGGCACCTGAAAAAATAGCATGATATTTTGGAAAAGAATGGTATTTTGGAGAATGCAGTACAATAGCATCTTAACAGATGATGATTATGACTATCATGTTGGATTCTATACTGTAGGATGTCTATAACTCGATATAAGCTTTAATTTTTTAAAAATAGTATCTTGAAAAACATGTAGGAAGAAGGAAACTAGTTGTTTATCAGAAGGCCTTAATAAAGCACAGTCTATCTTCCCAATCAGAACTTCCCCATGTTTAGCAAATCATTGTTTGCCTCTGTATGCAACTTGTTAACACATGATCATGATTGATTGAAATTTCAGCTGCTTAAAAATGGACACTTGTGAATTATGGATCTACAACAGGAATTGTTTCCACAAGCATTCTTGCATTATTGTAAATGGTTTCTTTGCAGTGTCTGATTGTGTGAATCATTTATGGTTACTTTTGCATTCAACTTTTGTCTAAGGAAAAGGTTTTATAAAGATGATAATAGAACGTATATTTAGATACATAGAAGAGTCAGGTATAGTTATATAACTACTGTTTATATATGTTCAGTAAGAACTAATTATGTAATGTACATGAATGGAATATTTCAAAGGAACAAAAAAAAATCGCTTTGCTATATTTCTAAATTGTGCATTACAGAAGACATCTAGGGGCTTTTTTCTCCTATCCTTATGTTTCTATTTATATTTTCCTTAGACTTGACTATAAAATTGAATAAATTTATTTTCAAATATGTTACTATAGAATGTCATCATGCTTCAGCGTGATGCTACTCTACTTTATGCTGTTAACAGAAGAGATGAATGCTCAGTGTAATGCCTGTAAATCCAAATCATATTTGGGGAAAAAAAAAAAGTTTGCAGGAACTGCTTTTTTCCTGCCACTCCACATTTTTTCCCTTCCTCTTTTTAGATTTTTAAAAATTTTCCTAGTTTCCTGATCTTTACTGCTGTGGTAGGCTTAAAAGCCCCACAAGGGCAATTGTCTGTGAAGAGGCAGCAGTGATGCTGAAAATACATTAAGAAACCAAACCAAAATTATCTAGTGCAGTCATTCTGAATAGTAATTGAATAATCTTCTGAAAGAAGTGAGGTAATTAAATTGAGGGCATCACCTTTTACGAATTATGTTTGAAGAAAAGAAAAAAAGGAGCCCTCACATTTAAAACCTTAGCTTAAGCCTTGAACGATCTCTGGTTAAATAATCAGTGTGTGGTCCCTTCTTAAGAGAAACAGGATCATTTTGGTAATTGCCTAATTCTTTGGGGACAGCAGGCACACTTATTTCAGCTTCAGTTAAGAAACTGCCACCCCGTTGGAAAGAACATTGGTCTTGTAGCCAATGAAACCCCATCAGTGTAATAATCGTCGATGCTCACACTGATGTTAGCTTAACTAAAAGTGTGTGGGGTGAGTTAATGTTTGCGAGGCGTTGTGTTAGTACTCTTTCTACTTCACCAAGAATTACATTTCTCTGCACTGAACAGCTGCTTCACTCAGTAAATCCTAAAAGAATCTTGTTTTTTGAGGAGAAGAAATCTATCACCTAAGAGGAAATTAAGAGTGCTAAGTAATTGTTTGCTAGTAATGCTCATCAAGTCTCATTCAGTAATTTTACATTTACTGTACTCATGCCATTCCTAGCAGTGGTGCACTGTACTCATGCCATTCCTAGCAGTGGTGCTTGTGAGAAGTTCAGACCTGGCAGCTCCAGGGTCCCCACTAGCAATTTACCAGAACAGGAGGGCTCCGAGCAGCTTCCACAGAGCACTGGAAAGGGTCTCTTCAGCATCGTGCCATGAGTTTGAGAGGCTCTGCTCTCTTAATCTAAATAGCTTTGTCCAGAACAAGTTGCTTCATACTCTTGCTTAGGTGTCTAGTCTTCTTCCTAGATTGCCTCTCCATAGTAAAAGTGTGTTGTAGTCATCTAGGTTACAGCAATGTTGTAATACCCATTTTATGTACATGTTGATTGCTAAAATATTTAATGTTTGTGCGTTATAGAAGAAGGCTTTATCAATTGGAGATGTGCTGCTCAACTTCTCTCTTGCATTTCCCATGTAGTGTCTTAACATTGAAAATGATAACCTGGCTGAGGTAAGCACAATCACAAGCCCTGACACCAAGCCAACAGAGATGCACAACAGCTATAATTACTACAGCTCATTACCCATCATGAGAAAAGATGTTAACTGCGGTCCAGACTTCCTGGATAGTATTGAGGGCCCCTTTTCCAGCATTTTGCCAGCAGAAGACACCAGCCAGCTGAGTGTGAACTCTTTAAATGACACATCCCCTTCAAACTCTGATTTCTGTGAGGATTTCTACACCACCTTTATTGATACAAAGGCAAACGGTGATACAGCAACGACAAACGCTATCAGTCAATCACTCACGGAAATTCTAAGTGAACCTATTGATCTTTCTGATTTCTCACTGTGTAAAGCTTTTAATGGCAACCACTCAGGAACCGTACCGGAATGTAATGATTCTGACTCTGGTATTTCATTGAATGCAAGTTCTAGCGTAGCATCGCCCGAACACTCTGTTGAATCATCTGCCTATGGAGATAAGACTTTTGGTTGTAGCGATTCTGAAATGGAAGACATGGATAGTGCTCCTGGAAGTGTGCCGCAGAGCAATGCTAGCGTGTACTCTTTGCAGTTCCAGGATCAAGTGTTTTCTTCTGTGGGGCCCAGCACTCAAACACCTAGTTTGCAGTGTACAAACACACCAAAGAAAGAACCCCCTGCCGGTCCAGGCCACCCCAAAGCTCCGTTCACAAAAGATAAACCTTCAGGCCACCTTGAAGCTCATCTCACAAGAGATGAGCAAAGAGCAAAAGCTCTGCAGATCCCTTTTCCTGTTGAAAAAATCATCAATCTCCCCGTTGATGACTTCAATGAAATGATGTCTAAGGAGCAGTTCAATGAAGCCCAGCTTGCGCTTATTCGAGATATACGCAGGAGAGGCAAGAACAAAGTGGCTGCTCAAAATTGCCGTAAAAGAAAACTGGAAAATATAGTGGAACTGGAGCAAGACTTGAGTAACCTAAAAGATGAGAAAGAGAAATTGCTTAAGGAAAAAGGAGAGCATGACAAAAGCCTTCGTCAAATGAAAAAGCAACTAACCACCTTATACCTTGAGGTCTTCAGCATGCTACGTGATGAAGATGGAAAGTCTTACTCTCCTAGTGAATATTCACTGCAGCAAACTAGAGACGGCAATGTCTTTCTTGTTCCTAAAAGCAAGAAGTCAGAGACTAAAATTTGAAGGGCAGCACAGCTGGCTACTGTTCTCTGAGTTGTTATTTTTATATCATTATCCTGATAGTTTTTACTGTGAGGTGGAATGCAGAATTGGGTAATATTTTTCAAGTAATTCTATGCAATGATAACCTTAAAGTTAAGAATTAGTTTATGGAAGATGCAAGTTTAAAACTAATAGCGTAATGCAGATGGATTATGCAAAATTTGTAATCTTACTTTTATAACAGACATTTCCCTCTTATAGCACCACTTTGACTAGTTTCCATATACATGTAAATATTTAAAGATACCATATTTATATACTGTTCCTATCTCTTGTTATATGCATAGATTTATTTGATATATATAAAAATGATTTTAGCCTTCTAAATATAATTTCTTGCAAGACAAACAGTATGGCTTCTGATACTTTTTTTATAAATATGCAATAGTGTTTGTTTCCTGTTTTTCTTACACATTTATACTTGCTTTATATTTAATATATGATTTTCATTTAGTATAGAAGTTGATACTTAGTGTTTGATTTCAATTTATCAGTTCATTAAACTTTTTTTTAATTCCATACACATTTATTTCTCTGAAGAAGGGAAATCCTCACTAGTTTTCCAAGGCTAAGTCTTCATGTAACAAATATGCTTAATAACCAGAAATGTATCGCACAGCATTGTCAGCATTACTAATGCTTCTTTCAGCATAATTTTAACTGCTGTTGGGAAGGATTGTGTAACACAAAGTTACATTTCAAGTCTATGCTAAGTTTACATAATTTTTGTTTTGCTCTTTGAACACTACTTAAATTCATGAGATCTTTCCTCCAAAGGCATTTAAAATCTCTTAATTAAGACATTGTCAGCATTATGCATTTTTCCAACTAAAAATTCTGTGTACTTTTGAGTAATTGTTCTAGAAATACACTATCTGTCTCTGATGCTGATCAGCAAGCATCATTTGTCACTGCTGTTACTTTGGAGCTTATGGAAAAAGGCATCTAACTGCCTACCAACTGCGCTGTTTGGGACTTGTGCTCAATTAATTGAAAAGCATTGTGGAATTTAAATTATGATTGATAAGAGAATAAAAATTGGGCAAATAAATAGCATTGGTTTGTTTACTCTTCAAATGGACTCGTTTTACTCTTCAAAGGGGCTCATTGTACTTGATCCTTGTGGATTTTTTGAATACAGAAAATGCATAATTTGAAACACACATATTGATCTGAACATTAAAAACCGTATCATCTTCCTTTATCTTCTCTAAGAAACTTCTAAAAGGCACACTTAATCTGAAATGGGTTTTCTGCCACTGATGCTCTATAACATTTTAGGAATATTTTGTTTATTACAACATTATTCATAACTTCAGTTAGTATAATAAACACCAAGTTCTTTTGTAAGACCTTTGGTAATTTTTTTTAAAAGAAGGAACAGGAGATACTGAAGAAGGGTAGAGTAGGACACACAAAGATTGTTTAATGATGTTGTAGGAAAAAGGATTTAAAGAGGGACATCAGATTAGGAAACCAGCCTTCCATTAGGTCATTATTCACAAAGTTAGGGTAATGCTAAATAAAATGATACAGCCATTGGTGAATTCAATCTTGAGATTTTTATCTCCCAAACATTTTAACTGTGCTGGAATTGCATATCCAGCAGAAAGCATCTCCTCTCATGGCTGGCCGTGAAAGCCAAAGGAACAATTTTAGATTATCATAATCCCAATTCCATACTATCTCACTTTTTATAGACCTTCTGAGTGTCCTCAAAAAAAAAAAAAAGGCACAAAGAGGAAGTACATAACGCTATGGTTGCGATGAATATCATTCTGCCACAGGATGCTGTGGAAGGTCTCCTGTTTTCAACTGTTGTGTGCTGTTTGCTGCTTTCATACAACTCCAGTGACCCCAAGCCCTCTCACTGAATAGCACTAACTAGTTTGGGGCCTACAATTATGTAGGTACCAGTGTTGGTTTTCAGATGCTATTTTATTGTCCAGCTGGTCACAGTGGTATCAGTGTAACTCCTTGCAATCAGCTTTTGTTTTTATTACCCCAAATAATTTTTTATTTCCAATCTTTGTCATCTTATCATTCACCTTCCTGTTAACTCATTTACCGATTCTGAATAGCAGAGGCCTCTCTGGTACCTGGTGCGAACACAGACGCTCGCTTGCTCGCTCTCACACTTCATCTGCAGCGCAGCCTCAGCTAACCAGAGAAGAGCAGGGGGAGGAAAGCAGAGCAGTGACAACAGCTTCACCAAGAAGGTAGCTTTGCTCCAGGGCAGCGGAATGCTGGGAACCATGATCCTATTGACTACATCCTCTTTAAAAGGTAGGTGTAATGGCCAAGTGCCCGTACCCAAAGAAAGTCTTTGTACCTAAAGCTGGGACTGCCAGCTGTTCCAGTCCTGCCTACCTTAAGAGAAAATTAAGTTTCACACAACTTCTCATGCTGTGTTACTTGCTGCAAACTTTCGAGTGAGGTCCCGCCCCACAAAACATCTGCTTCTGAGGCAGCAGATACAGCGAAGTCGTGAAAAAACCTGTAGCCTCAGATTTCCAACATCCCCAGAAGCACTAGGAACCTGTCCATTACATCAAGTAGTAACATTTGTGTTTTTGCAGAAGACCCAACTTATGCTTTGAGGCTGCTTACCTTGTTTATACTGACCTTCTTCCTTGTTAACAGCCCATCAGTCCGTCCCACAGTACTTGACATATGCTGAATGTAAGAGCACTCCTCTTTTTGGAGCAAATGGTCAATACCGATGGTTGAAAACCTAGAGGCTGGATTTGATGGACGAAGCAGGTTTATTTGCTCTAGACAGGGCAGCCAAGCACCAGCTAAACTAAATCAAAGATACTGCAGCAGTCAGGGATATTTTTCTTGCTGCTGTTGTTCCAACGTGCCTCTATTGACTTTGCCACCAGCACTGCCTAGGAAGGAAAACACCTCTAACAATCGCCAAGTTTCGTGAACACCAGGGGAATGTGGGACACCACTGCCATTTAAAGGAAGAGGATCTAATCCGTATTTAAGGATGGCAATTTTAGAGCATAAGCATTAAGGAGGAAGCACACCGAGCTATGGCCCTGACAGTCTTTCCACACTGATACGCAGTGGCTCTAATACACAGGTAGGTCTGATGGCAAAGCACAGAGAACCTAAAGAGGAAGAGCTCCTGGGTTCCCCCCGCCATTAACTAGGCTATCAAATGTCTGACTTACAGAGAAAATGTTCTCTCTAGCTGTAATATAAATACTTTAATGACAAATTGGCTATGAAACAGAGACCTCAGTAAACCCCTGCCCTCCACTTCAATTTGTTCCTTATTTTAGCACTAATGCAAACAACATCCTTACAGCCTTTGCAGGGGCCATTGTATTCATGCCACCCACATGTCTAAAACCTAATACAGGGATACCTCCTTCCATTACCAGGATGAAAAGAGCAACAACAAAAAACCTGCAGCTGATACAGAAGCCTTGTTTGAATTCCACCAGGCAAAGAATCAGTCTGAAGTAACTCGGACCACGACAACTTGCCTTCAGTTTAAACCAGCATTTTTCGTATCATGAACACAGTGAACATTGTACTCGCATCGAAACACCCAACGCATCATTAAGGAAAAAAAATATTCACATTAGATTATTTTGGTATATGCGAAGACATCAGATTGCAAACTACATCCTTCATTTTATTATTATTGCTGGGGTACAGAGTATGTTCCCAAACCTGAGAGTGACTAGTGACATCGACAAGTCTAATGCATCACACAATGTTGACCTCATACACTGACAAGTCTCCCCGTGGAGACCATTTATTTCTTGACCAAAACATTCAGTTTTAAAACTATTAAAAGTAAAGCTGAGGAGCTGAGCTGAACCAAGGTTTTCTGACTTGCTGTCCCGAGTTGGAAAGATGATCCTGTAACAAAATGTGTTGCAATAATTTAAGACCGCTTTGTGTTCCTTACAGCACTAAAAAAAAGTGATGGCAACGCATTTTAGATTGTAAGTCATTTGACAACATACACTTTATTCTGATACAAAATTGAAATATTTTAACAAATTTCAATCCATTATGGACTATACTGAAATTTTAAATTTCCATGCTATTTTTAAACTTGTTTAACCACAAGTTCTAAGATTTCAGCACACTAGCACCATTGCTCTTGCAGTCTTTGCCAGTTTTAACATATTATTCTGTTTCCAATCTTGCGATATTATCTTCTACATGAAGGCCATTTTTCTTCTACGGAGATACTTGGATTACTTTAGTTCAGGAAAAAGCTAATCTTAGATAGAGATGTCAACCTGTAGCACCCACAGCAGAAAAAGAATCATCCATCAGATATCCGAACTTTAGTGATACTCGAGATCTTTCATGCTCCACACAATTTAAGATACAAATACTTGTCAGAGACCACAGACTGGTACGTAAGTGAGTATTTCACCACAGTGTAGACTATATGAAAACATGTTAATGTCTTAAACACAGGGACCAAAGACAGCAAGTCAGTACATCACACAATCAATGCTTGAGAGACTAGGAGCATTCCCCTTCCCGCCTTAAATATTTAAAGGATATAAAAGTTAAGATGCTGTGCTTAATTTCACTGTTCTTTAATAACAAAATACTTATCACATCTGCAGCAACCTGAGCCCCTTTTGGGGAAATACGTTTTTACTGCCTGGAGGTACCATTTGCTTTTAGATTAACACACAGGTTTAGGTATCAAACAAACTTCTGTAGAACTACAGCTTAGGGACCAATGCTTCGTTAACTTTACATCTTCACACCTCCATCTACATTTACAGCTGCTATTTTCAATAGCAGCCAACTATCGAAAAACCTAGTCATGAAACAATATTCTTAACTCTTGGAAGTGCCTCTTGGACAAAGATACACTTGACGAAGTACTCCTTAAGGACATGTTTAGCTTTGACAAGGTTTATTTCTGAACAAACTGGGGTACGAATAATTGAAACTAAGCAAAGTAGTCTAACAAGAGTGTTATACATCCAAGTGTGAAAATAATTCTAACAGTGAATATCTAGTTCTATACCTGGTGCAAAAAGACCCCTCCAGAGCACAGGACAAGCCTGCAGCAATGTAGAATCCTCTAATGTTAAGGAAAGGCAGAGCTTTGCTCTATACACAGGCCTAGTAATGAGATGCAAACTAGAAAGAGCTTTTGTTAAAACTTACTGTTATTAAAACATTTTCAAGATTTTACTGTTAAAAAATTGTAACATTCCCCCTCCCTCCAAGTACAAAAGCATCTGCCCTCAACCGAGTAGTCATAAGGCACACTAACGCTTTTCCCCGTTACCTGTTGCTCCACACAGATGCCTAGGTGAGCTCACAAGAGCAACTCTGCCTAGCTGAGGAAAACCAAAGGTTTTCCACCTCTAGGTGTAGGAAAGCAAGCTTGTCACCTCAGCAACAAGCTGTCTAGCATACTACACTAAGGAGAGACCGTGACCTTACTGCCACAGTTTTAAATTTTGGCTCAACCTTGACTAACCAAAACGTTTGTCGGTCTTTTTTAAAAACATACACGGTCATTGTGAGATTTCCATTAAGCAGCTCCTGATTATATGAAAATCTCAATGTTACTGTTGCAACTTCCAAGTTAACTTTTAATTGTACATTACAATGGCAAGAGTTTGCTTTCTGGATGTTTACAGACAGCAGGTAACAAGTTTAACTACTTGAATCAGTCTGTGAACATGCCTAAGCCCCGGGTTCAACTGAAATGCGCAGGTTCCATTTGCCTTTATTTTCTGAGTAACACTAAAATAGAAACTGACTTAAAAATAACGCACAGACTCAAAAATGTATTGGCAAGTGTAAGTAGGTACTAGACTACTATATAAAAAGAGTTAAAAATATCCCAGACCTGCAACAATTGAAGATGCAGAAAAGGAAATACATGTTCCAAGAGTTAAGAACCAATGTGCAAAAAAGCAGATTCCATGGAAAGTTCTTTTATTGCCATTCATCTGTATAAACGCAGTTGTGCTTTCAGGTGGGTGTCACCTGACAGTATTAGCCTCCACTAAACTACCCTGCCTGAAAGCACCAAAAATCTGAAAGGGAAGTCTCTTGATTTGTGCTGGTAAATACAAACCCACCTGGTAAGCCAAGATGAATGTATTAGGAGGGAAATCACTGCTCTAACCAATGCAAAGTGCCTTTACAGAACTACTGCAGCAGCAGCATATCACGCACTACTGAGAATTGTGATGAACCGCTTCAGGGTCTTCACGTCTCTGGGTTTCTGTAAGGCGTCTCTTTCTGTTACAAGGTAACGAACAATTTCTCAAAACCCCCACAGTACACTCCCCACAGCAACTGGAGCACATATTTCAAAACATTTATCATTTCTGTCTTGTTTATCTCAGACACACACCGATTTTGTACCTGCCAGGAACAGAAGATTCTTGAATAGCAATTATGCCAGCAAGCAACCCCCATCCAGAACAGGAAACACTGGATGACATGTGCCAGAATACTTGCTCTTTCGGAATACTTAAGGCTTTCCTTGATATTAAAGGGCTGGCAAAGGAAAGCCTAGAAGGAAATAAGGGTTAAACAAGTGTTTTACTATACGCTACAAATCTTACCCAGTCAGAAACCTTCAATTGAAGAGGATGTGCAAGACATTCCCCATTTTGTCAAGCAGCAGCTTCTCATTCAACCTGAAAATCAAAGAAATTACTCTTACCTTGTTTAAAAACCTCCCACTACTCTTTTTAATTCATGAAAAATTTTAAAGGCAAACCTTACCTATGCTCATTGCCCTTCCTTTCAGGTCTAAATGCTAGACCTATTGATTTTGAGTCAACTCAAGTAGCTATCACTCAAGGAGGTTCCAAAAGGTGAAGAACTCTTGCTAGACTTTCTTCGATATTTCAGCTGTGATAAGCAGATTTAACTAGCCTTTGGAAAGCTGCTCACTATCAGCACAGTATCTTATGCCTTCACTTTTCTGGAAGTTGAAGCTGTTGCTCCTGCTGCCTTGTCATTCTTTAATTATGCTGACTTCTCCATACTCAATAGGCTGCTGAAGTCCTGTCTTATGAGTCTCCTTAGCAAAGTATGGATCAAAGAAGTACATCCTAGGTTCTTTAAAGCTGGTTAATCACTGTCCTTACACTTTTCCACATCACAAACAACAGCTAAGCTACCCCACCCACCTACAAAGCGGTCACTTACATCCATCTCTTAAAAGGTTGCATACAGATCTTGTTCATAAAGTTTATTATGACACTATTTTTCAAAGTTAACATTGTTGTCACAGTACAGCTACAAGAGGCCCTGTTAAAAAGAACACTGTCAATACATTCTAAAAAAAATTTAGAAATACCAGATCAATTGTCAGAAGGGACATCAACCCCATCCTCCAGTTGTCCCTGCAATCAGATGCAGGCCCCAGGTACAAGTCTACACATCTTCTAGGCGTAGTAACGTACAAAGCAATTCGGTAGTTAGGTGGCTCACTCCCTAGTGAGTTGTGGTTTAGTTTTCAATGTTTTCAAACTCCAAATGGGTTGTTTAAAAAAAGCCTTTATTGAAATACAGCCTCCCCCCCCCAAGCCCAAATTAATATGTACAACAACAGAAGCGTTCACTAATCACCAATTCTTGCTTTAACTTTAGAGATATGTTAAAACTCCACAGAAAAGAATAAGCAGACTTTGAAATCCAGTTTGGAGGCTACCATCTTGACACCGGTTCCTTGTTTTAGTGTACTGCAGTCTAAATACACTCCAATAACAGTGTTTAAATAACATTGTTTAATTTTTTTTTTCAAACAACACACTCATTTTTCTACTACTTCTTAAAATTATAATTCATTATTAATATGACTGATTATGCCTTGAGCCATTTCATACATCTTTGCAGATTCATTCCTACACTGGAATGGCATTTACCTTATACTGCACATTGACCCAGAAGTGAAACAGGTGTGAATAATTCCAATACCATATTGTCAAGTGTCTGAGTATGTCTTCTATTGACTGGGTCCCTACTCTTCTGAGTCTGAATTGACAGAAAGCACTGTCCTGGCAATAGTCGAGAGAGAATTCACATCAGCTGAGAAAAGGACAGACTGCAGTGCCTTAATTTGGAGGTCAGAAGTGAGAATTAAGTACAATTTCTAGCCATATGTGCTGATAAGATTTGCTACTCCAGTGCATCAAATCAAATTGTAACACACTATCATTCTATCTGTGGAAACTCAAGACTGTACCATTCTACATTGTGGGAAGTGTTTCTAGTCAGTAAAATACAACTAGATCATGTTTTGTTTTCTCTTTGAGCTCTTAGCTGAGCGTAGACATTCACAAGGGAAAAAGCTTGAAAACTATACTACTTAGAGCCCATCGTGGACGGGCTTTTGGAACGCATTACCTGGGACTGTCAGTGATTACACCTGTGCTACCCTTGGCTCCCAGTCAGAAGAATGTGTCCAGAAAATTGCCTAGGGTGCATGCAAGAAAGTATATAGCCATTAAGTTATTGAGGAACATACCTATTACTCTCACTATGACGCCTCATTTGATTGAAACAGCGCAGTCTGGTGTGAGGGAGAGGGAAACGGGGACAAAGGAAGGGGATGAAAATTCCAAGCCACCCTCCCCAAAGTATAGTTTTATTGAAACAGAATCATTGTATATCCCAAGGAAACAGGCACTTGATTCCCCCCACCTTAACTTCTCGGGAATTACAATAAATATAAAGGTAAAAAGCAAGTTTCTTTTTCTCTTCACCCAAGACTTAAGCAACTGCAGTTATCCCTTATACATCTCAAATGAGACGGGAGACAGCGTTAATGTGTCTAAAGTTGGTCTTGTTAAAATATTTATCATGCCTTATTTTCTTGAAGCGCTAGTACTAATACAGAACTACAAATTAAAAAAATATGCACAAACCAAAAAGTAATTTGAGATTTTCATTAAGGTAAAGCTTAGTTCTATAATTCACAAACACTAATTTGAGTAACTCAATCCTAGTTATACATCTAAACAAACTATAATGCAACATACAGATGTTTTCCCTCTGTATGCCTATGTAACTCATGTCAATGACAGTTACATATATACACTGAGACTAGACCTCTTAAGACTGCAAATCAATAGGTGTTTCTATTGTTAACTTTAAATTAATACAAAATAGTAATTGAGAAATGCATTAATCCTCTCTATTAACTAACAAGGAAACACCCTAAACTACATTTTATTTCTGTTATAGAGTTCTCTGTACTAAATGTGGAAAAACTGAACTACACAAATATTGAAAAGTTAAAAATTCCTTAATTTGTTTATTCCTGGTACCACTACCACAATTTACAGGGCAATATACCTGATGTAATGGGAAAATAAAAAGAAAAAAGAAAGACAAAGCTACAACAGATAAAGACCTCAGGAATGTACATCTAATCGACACTACATTGCATTAATCAATAGCTGCACTTTTTGCAAACTGTGGCTATGACAGTCCTGAACAAGAAGGGTTTCCTGTTTAAGCTGCAGTAACTTTTCTGACTATGGATCATCGTTCCTCCTGTGGCAGATTTTACAGTTCCTCTAATGCATTTGGGACGACTGTCTCAAAGTAACCTGCAGCTTTCCTGACAACTCCTCGCTCTCTCTCCTGCTAAGAACTGTAGCCTGTTGAATACAGGATAAGAAAATTATTACTCTCAGTGAACAGTTGTACATTATTAATCATCATTATAAATATGCATTACACCTACCCTTTTTCTGGTAGCATTTTTAGAATCTTCTACCACCATAGCCCCCACTTCCACTTCCAGATCCATAACCACCTACAAAAAATAGGGTGTATATTGATATACAAGAATAACAAGAAATTTTAAACCAAAAAAATATTTTCTGTACAAAACTATATTTACCACCATAGGGACTGCCTGAACTTCTGCCACCAAAGCTGCCACCACCTTTCATGGGACCATAGTTGGACTGCTGTTGTCCGCTGTAATTGCCAAAATCATTGTAGTTTCCACTTCCACCATAATTACCTGAAACAAATGCAAATTTATAAAGCCACTTTTGTTCAACACTTAGGACATGAAGCTTGCCCAATTACGACATCCAATGTAAATGTAAATTGTAACTGTTTAAAACAATTTAAAATAGAATTGCAAGCGCTTTGCATGCTACCTCTACTCACAATGCACAAATGACAGAAGACCATTAGCATTTTGAAGATTAAAAACTGTTATTTCGTTGAAGATGAAACGCATCATGCTACGTAAGAAAATTTATACAGGTGTGAGTAGGCAATTTGAAGTTAACAAAACAGGCCAAATTCAAGGCCTCCAAACTCAGAAGAGCACATGAGTTTCACCGTCATTCTTCTACTACCCAAAGCTTTGTATGTATGACGATAATATAAACTACATACAATTTATTTGCTCTAAAAAGTGATAGAACTGTAACGAGCATGCTGCATATACACATAAGAGGATATAATAAAGTATGCAGCAGATTTTGCAGCTTAACTCCCCAAATCTGCACTAGTCCTTGCAAGTTCTTACTGTTCCTTCACCAACAATCCTAGTAAAGCACCTAAGCTGTTTTTGTATTTGAGAGATACCCTTGCCAGAAACATCCTGTCTATCATTAAAGGCCTCCATAGAAGCTACCCCAGATTTAAAAATGAACCTTATTGTTCAGAAATCCCTGCAGAGAATTTAATACTGACAACGTAGAACACAGCTAAACTGATCATACAACAGGACATGGCTAGATGTATTTTGGTTAGATATTAACATAGATTTTAAATATACTCATCAAGGGTTTACACCAGTTAAGGCTGTAAAACAGTATTATAATTATGCGACTTCCAGTTAGTCTAATTAGAATGTGTAATTGGCAAAAGAACTGCTTTTATAAAAATAACTGGAGAAGCTCATTTCACAGGCAAACAATAAAAAAGCTTATAGAAACTTAGATGTACAATCCTCACCAAGGAGGACGTGATCTACATGATGTGAACTGGTATCTGACAGCAACAGCATACTTCAAATGGTCAGAAGTTTAAAAATTCTCCTACTCCACCTCCACACACAGACTTAGAGCTGCTCCTTTTTGAAAAGTAAATTCCAGGCAAAACAATGTTGTATAGTGTATAAAGCTGATCCAGAGGGAAAAGAACTTTCCTTATGTAACATACCATTCTGCATTAAGACCTAATTGTACAACTCATTTTATGCAGTATCATACTTCAGGTACTGTACAACTCAGACCTGCCTAAAAAAAACAGATGTCTAATTAAAGCTGGCATCTTACCACCACCAAAATTTCCTCCTTCATTGTAGCCATCATATCCTCCTCCTCCACCTCCATATCCACCACCTGGGTTTCCATATCCTGGTCCTCCACCACCACCATAACCTCCTCTGCTGCCATAGCCAGGACCACCTCCATAGTTGCCACCTTTGAACAAGACAAGAGTCAAACTAAACCCACCAAAGCTAAATATTGGTAAGAATAGATCCATTTAACAAAAAAAAAAAAAAAACAACAAAACACACAATAAAAATGTCCCACAATGTTTTCCCTGTATTATATTCATCGTGGTTGCAAAATTTATCTCAACTATTTAGTCCAAACGAAAAACAAACCCATTAGTTTATGTATACCCTTGAAGCATGATACTTAGAAGTTCATTCTGGCTCACAAAAAGACATAAGCTTGCTGCTACCACCACCACCACCCATTACATGTAATAACTGCCTCTTTACACAAACGGCTTTGTCAGTGCTGTGTATCATCCTCTTTATTCCCCTGAACTGAGATGACTCAGTAGGCAAAGCGCTCTAAAGAATTCTCGTTTACAGTTTTTATCTAGACGTACAGCTTTATTTACATGTGTGTCAAAGCTATGGAACATTCTTTTTTTCTAATCACATAAAGCATATCTGAAAGACTTAGTATTCCAGATGCTGATCTGGTCTCTGACATTTTGATGTAGTAGTTCCAACTGGGAAATAGTTCCAAAGAACTCAACATCACTACGTATATCTGCTTATAGAATAAGGACATAAATAACTACATGCTACTTTCCTCATCTTCCCCCCTTCCCCCCAAAAATGCTACTTTCACAGCCATTTGGCAATTTCCACAGTTCTCTTTAGATGCATTTTGGATACTCATTCAAACTTCATCACGAAAAAGACACTACTGAGCCATGAAAAGTCCTGCAGTTGATTGAAAAGATTTCTGGTATGTTAGCTGGTCACTGCTTTATTCAGTTTTAGTCATCTCAACTGACACCAGAATCTTCATTTAACTCTCAATAATCATAAACAGCTGCTGTCTGACCTCATGACATGAGGTTATTTAAAGGGTAAATACAGAGGAGTATTTTTTTTCCAACCATCATTTTGTGGGGAAAACAAAAAACCTTTAACTCTTCACAGCTCTACAATGTAGAAAACGTTATCACCAAAGCAGACTTGGTTTTCCAAGGTAAGGCAAGACTTACAGCTGGTTATAACGTTGGGGGGGGAGGGGAGGAGGGAAGTGAACTACACACTTACCATCACCAAATCCATTGTATCCGTCACCACCCCCAAAGCTTCCTCTGCTCCCACCACCGCCACCACCACCCCCATAGCCTCCTGGAATACAAAACAGATGAGAATGTTTTCCTGAACACGTGTTAAGTGCTTAAGCCAACTGCTACAGGAAATAAAAAAACAGAAATCACATTCTATATAAACATTCCAGACACCTACCTCTTCCACCAAAGTTTCCTCCTCGGCCAAAGTTCCCTCCACCGCCTCCGAAGTTTCCACGACCCATGAAGTTGCCTGAGCCACCCCCACGACCTACAAAATATTTTACTTAAATTACATTAATTGAAAACCAGTCACATAAAATAACCATGCACAACTCCAAGCTCACCTCTCTGAGAGCTAGCAGTCTGCATCTCTTGTTTTGAGAGTGCTTTTTTCACTTCACAGTTATGTCCATTTATAGTATGATATTTCTGAACTAGAGAAAATTGTAAAATAGGAAAGAGTTAGAAAATCAAATCATTGAAAGCAATATGCTGTAAAACTCTCATAGAAAGCTACTGTAAGGCATAACCCCACTTTTAAAAGGAACACTAAATCCACCCCATCTCTTACAATAGGCAAGCAGTTGATTACGCCAACATCTTACATTCCACACGCTGCTGTTCTGAAATCTCATGTTACACTTCTATCCCGTAAGTAATTTCTCACTAAAGAGTTACATACCAACAATTTTATCAACTGTATCATGATCATCAAAAGTTACAAAAGCGAAGCCTCTTTTCTTTCCGCTTTGCCTGTCTTCCATGACTTCTATGGTTTCAATCTTGCCGTATTTTTCAAAGTACTCCCTTAAATTATATTCTTCTGTATCTTCTTTAATTCCACCAACAAATATTTTCTTTACTGTGAGATGTGCCCCAGGCTTTACAGAATCCTACAATGCCAAAAATTACATTCAGCATTTTAAATTATTAGGTAAAGATTAGGAAATAAGGTTAACTGAAACACTAACTTACCTCCCTCGAAACTGCTCTCTTTGGTTCAACCACGCGTCCGTCAACCTTATGCGGTCGAGCACTCATGGCAGCATCCACCTCCTCCACACAAGAGTAAGTCACAAAGCCAAAGCCTCTGG
The DNA here is from genome assembly GCF_000690835.1 of Fulmarus glacialis. Classification (NCBI taxonomy): domain Eukaryota; kingdom Metazoa; phylum Chordata; class Aves; order Procellariiformes; family Procellariidae; genus Fulmarus; species Fulmarus glacialis. The sequence goes on from NW_009209549.1 coordinate 36,906, forward strand.
AACGTTTTGTTTGTGGGTCTCTCATCACCTGCAAAAACGAAGGGGGTATTCTGCATTTCTGTACTAGATTAAATACCTATATCCTTTCAAAAGCACAAACTAATATTTGACACTTTACCACACAGTCCGTGAGTGTGCCCCATTTTTCAAAGTGCTCTCTCAAGCTATCATCTGTTGTTTCAAAGCTCAGACCTCCAATGAACAGCTTTCTCAGCTGCTCCGGCTCCTTTGGCTCATGGCCCTACAAAATCAAAAATCAAAAACATATTTTGAATACAAACCACAGAGTTGAAATTTCACAGAATTACTAACAATTATCTGTGCACATTATAACTACAAATAGGTGGAATACATTTACATAAAAACAATGACTTCTAATGGGTTTAGACAGCAGCATAGTAAACACTTAATGAGGTGTGACTTTAATTAAAACACTAACTAACTAACAACTTAAGAATGCTCAAATGCAAAAAGAGATTTCAATATGCTAAATAATTTGGTTGCTCCCCAACCCCCAGGAAGTGCATTCATTTTATGTTCGAGTTGCATATTGCTCTGTAGGGATTAGCAACGAAGCACTGCTAGATGGAGGGAAGTTCTAACACTTTATGACGCGTAATCACGAGGAACTCTAAAAAATTTAAGAACACAGGGCACAAGAAAAAAAGGTTATTGTCCAAAGTGAGTGTCTAGTCTTTTGGGACATCTGTTTTCAAAGGTTATTTTTATGCATTTTGAAGAAATTTATCAATTCTTAATTCCTTAAAATTTTAAATTTTGTACTCAGATAATTTTGTAAGTTGAGTGCGTGCAAGCGAGAAAGTAGAAATACATATGTGGTTTTCAGTGTTACGGGAAATACCTCTTAAATGTGAATGAATATGGACTTATGTCTTACAGGTAAAGTCGTCTTGAATAATGACTAATCAATGACCAGTAGTGGGTACAACTACTGGAATAAGACTGGTACTTTAACAAGCATCGTAAAACGAACTTAATTGAAGCTCTTGACAATATCACCTATGTAGGACCAGCCACATTTTAAAGTGTGCTCATTTTCAGAGCCCAGTTTTCTATAGCACGATTAAAGTGGGCTTACAAGTGCATTAGTGTTTCTGCTCTCTTCCAGCATTGCATGTTTTTTTTAGTTAGGCAGGGAATATCCCTGTACATTTGACAGGAGTTTATGCAAAATTATTTTACAACTTTCTCCCATCCCCAAGACAGAGAAGTTTTACAAAAAGCAACCAGATTAAAATCTTATTTAGCAAGCTGGTACTTTTGTGCATGTGAAACACTCCACAACAAGGTGCTGGCTAGCGATGCTGCATATGACTTCAATTCTGCAGCATGAATGCGTAACAGGCTTCACTGTTTCTGCTGCAGTGAGTTAACCTAGACTAGCTAGATGCGGCATTAGCCCGAGAGCTGAACTACATAAAACCAGCCACAGACTTCTACATGTACATGTCTTGTTTCAAACCTGAAGGTGAAGTGCTTTAACCTCTGCCACAGTTGAAATAAAGGGGGGAGTGGTGCTAGGGTTGGTTAGAAAAGCGTACATCCCTTTGAGTGCAACACAACCACCCTAAAGAGCAATGAATATTGTGAAGCAATACATGGCAAAAGAGAATTTCTTAATTATATACTGCTTTAGGAAACCATTGGTTTACAATGTTCAGGTTGTACTACAGGAAACAATGCCTAAGATTATGAAAAGCTGGCTGGGAAGCAGATCCCTGCTCTTACACCTGCTAAACTTAGCAAGACAGAGCCCCAGCATTCTTGGTAACAGCTTTCTATTTAAGGCACTAACTTTGTTACTACACGAACATTATATAAATGATTGACAGTCAATGGTCCTGTGACTACAAAGTAAAGCTTCTTATCTACTGTCTTCCAAGTGGTCTGGACTACAAGTGTAATGACAAAAAATCTCTCTTCTAACTAACACAAACTTAAAATCTTACAGGGTAACACACCTACTGTATATAGAAACTGCTTTAAGTTAAGTGAAATATTATTTTCTGTTGCTAATTGCATTTTTTTTGTATCTACTAACACTACTTAATTTTTAGCTGCGTTATGTTAAAGCTGGGAACGTTAAGCGTTTCAAACTCTCCCACGCATATTAAAGGAAATCTATTATGTTAAACTGTAGAGTTTAGACTTCTCCAAATCCAAAAACCTATATAAGAAAAAACTGGACAGACTTTTAACAGTTCTCTGACACCCCGCAAGGCTACGGGGTTTTCAGTTAGCAACTCAGACTGCTTTTACCTTAAAAGAATGACCACAGAACTCTTCAGGTCACTCCTGAAAGGAAAAGTCCTGAAAGGACTTCACTTATTTTTATTATGTGCACATAAACTGCCATTCTCATATGGAAGGAAAAACACTTGTTGTTACAGCTTCTCTCTTCTATCGGAGAGAAATTATCCTCAGGACACACCTACGTTACAGGAACTCTCCACAGACATAAAAGGCCGTATTTTCTTAGGGAATTAATTGGGGTTTTTTCAGGCATTTTGTTCTCACTGGGAATAAGCGTCTCTAGGGTTTTCAGAGTGCTGTCCTCTATCACACAAGATGTTGTTTCTCAGTCCTTCTGCTGCAAGCTAGTTATAACAGCAGTCTCTCCTGGGCAGCCAACCTTGCACAACACATCCCTCCCTTCCTCCCTAGTGTAACTACCACACTGCTTCAACAAGATCAGCAGGCTCCCCCCCACTCATCTGATATTGTTGGCCAGCACGCCATTTTGCAGCACTCCTTTGGTCACGGGGCTGGGGG
>NW_009209550.1:0-82397 GCF_000690835.1 Fulmarus glacialis
CTGCCTGCCAGGTTAAACCACAACAGTTCCCCACACAGACTGGTAGAGGATTTTTTCACCAGTTTCCCATTAACAAGTCTGTCCTGAGGAGGGCCAGTACTCTCTCAGGTATTGCTATAAGTAGTCACGGCATCACACCTGTGATTGACTTTGCCTGTTAATGTGCAAGTTGTGAAAGGTAGGTCTTCACTCTCACTTCTGCTCATTCGCAGTAAATTCATTAACATTTTCAACAGTTCCCAGTGTCTATTCTACTGTGTCTCATGTTCTCTGCTGCTTTCTTGGAATGTGGACTAACAGTAAGTCTTTTGCATAAAATGAATTCTGCAAATACATGACCATTCCCTTCTTCCTATGCTTCCTGACTCTTGGCCGTATTCTGCTCTATCAAATGTATTGTCAATCTTCAAACATTTTGAAATGTTTTCACATTTGCGATGACTGGATTCTCTCCAGACATTGAGCTATGTTCGCACATGTGACAGTATTGATATTACAGATGACCACTTTGGTAACCTGAGTGCCTCTGCTTCACTTTTTTTTTTTTTTTTTAAATCTTTTGTATTCTTTTCCACAAATTTGCCATTTTTAGGCAGCCTAAGCCATTATCATTCTGACTGTCTGTTGTCATCTTGAGAAAAAAGCTAGCAACAAGAAGTAGAAAAATAACCACTGCCCAAAGATCTGTTCTGCCAGGGCCTAGCAAGGATGGCGAGGCTACCTTTTGTGTCTGCCAGTGCTTTCAGCAATCAGGACAACTAGGGCTGACCATGAGCCTTCACAGTCTTGTTGATGACTGAAGCCAGTTTCAGCTTACAGTGTAACTTGTACAGATATATGTATTCTGCAAATCACAGTTTCATGCTTAACAAAATAATAATTACAGTTATTTACATTCATAGTAGTATGATGCTTTGATGTTAACACCTTGGTTTAAACATAGTTGCCGAATGCTGTTCGTAAACATGTGTTGCATGTGTGCTTCCTTTTAAAGATTTTAATAATTTGAAATAATGAATTTTTTTATCAAACTTGAATTGCATCATGATGATGCACATATCATTCATGATAATGAGTCGCTGTCTAACAAAAACATTATCTTGATAGGGGACCTATTTTAAGCATTCTTGGCTACTGCAGCAGTCTCCAGGATAGGATTTAGAGGTGGCAGATAGATTAAATTGCTTCCAATGTATTCCAGAAGGGACAAAAGCAACAAAATATGGATTTGTTTTCTGGCAACACTTTAGAATCTAAATCCATATATTTTCCATCCACTCATGCTGAATAGAAGTTGTGAACAGCAAGGCAGTAGAGTTTGAAAAGCTGTTAGTAGAAGGCTAAAGAGCTTTTGTCTGAGCACAAATAGATCTAATAAACATACTCCAGGGAGCAGAAATTACTTTGTGCTTGTGTCACAAGCGCAAAATCTGGCTAGCATCCCTGGTTCGGTCACAGACACAATCTGATACATTGAGAAAGTCACTTGGTGTCTTTGAGAGGCACCTAGATCCATTTTTAGGTGAATAAAAGGTGGTGGATTTTCCAAAGTGGTAACTGCTGTTTCCATTGATTGTATTAGTGCCCAGGCAGAGGTTATTGTGCCTAATCATCCATGTTTAAAGCTACTAATCTTAATCAGTGATTACATATGCCACTTTTCTCACCTGTAAAACCATGATTATATGTTCTTTCTCAAAAACTTTATCTCATTTAACTTCAGAGTGTAACTTGGGTGGGACAAAGTCTGTGTCTTGGTGTGTATAAGGCACCTAACAGGATTGAGCCCTAACCTTTGTTGGCATCTCTAAACAGCTGTTACTATATATATAATAGTAAAAATGTGTTTCTTTTCTTTTTTTTTCTTAACCTGAGCATTTTCAGAATGCAACATCACAGAAATCGTAAGTTTCACTATAGTTTGCTTTCAGCCATTATTGTGATATCATAAAATTATATACTTTGTATAGCCACTATCATAAAAGAGTTAGCTTGGACTGGGTAACATGGAATTTATTTTAAGTCGAGCTCAGACTTGTCTGATTGTACCAAAAAACTTTAAAACTTACTATCCTTCCATGCATGAGTGGCAAAAAGCTGCTCGTCCGCTCCATTTATTACTACCTGCCTCAATGGGAAGAGGTAGAAAACTAAAAAATGATGGTGGGATATCCATCTGCTGGGATAAAACTATTGTTGGTTTATATTAGTAGAATATTTGTTGAGAATGAGAGAGAGAAGCTTTAGAGATGGGGTAGTGTTTCTTACACATGTTGTTAAACAGGGAGTGGGTTTTTTTTATCCAGGCTATATTCTCTACAGCACTTATTCATAGGAAGACAAATGTATTTAGAGAAAAAACTCTGCTGAAAAAACATAGGACTGCTTTGGATAAGTAAGAGTTGTGGAGCTGTCAGCAAGCTTGTTGCTGCTCCTGGCATGACTGCTTGCTGTGATTCTTGACTGAAAAGCACATTTTCTGGAATTTTAGGTGGCATCTGCAGAAAATGCCCAAAGGCATAATGGACGAGATGCCCAGAACTAATTATCTGCGACATGGAGGGAAGTTTACAGTGCTTCTGTTTTGAATGAGTAATTCCAATTACTTGAGGACATTTTTAAAGCACTGGCATATTTAAGGGAGGGGGACCCAAACACAGCTTGACAATGGAATCTGTTGATGCTGGCGTTTGGTGGTGTAGATATTAAGAGTGGGATAATACTTGCAATTCATTTAGCTTGAAAAATGAAAGCATTCAGTGGAAGGCCAAGGTTTACAATAAATGAGTCTCTAATGATAGGCTTCTCACTCAGTGTTTATTTACTTAATAAGGAAGATTGCTTTTTAAAAGTGTCAGGTACTCATCAACTGCTATTAATACCAGCAGAATTAGTAGCAAAGGAAATAACTAAGAATGGTGCCATAATCATTAAGTTGGTTTTGTGCTAGGTAATCTGTGCATGTGGTCAGAAGCAAGCCAAGTATTCAGTCTGCGGATTCTGGTCCAAATAAACCTACTCTCTGATGTAAAATGATGTAAAAAACCAGAATTGTATGTTACAGACAGGAAGATAACAAGGGTAGTAGAAGAAAGATCGTACGGTCAACTCAGGGAGGTGTATGTCTTTTTTGTGGATTTGACATTGTATTTTAACTGTCCTCGTTCCTACAGGCAGCATGGAAAGCAAACGTTGACAGAGAAGGTAGCTTGGCAGATGGACTTGGACAGCGTGCACTGTGCAGAAGGGGCAGCATGGAAGGTGACACTGAGGCACCTGTATGCCTTTGAAAAAGGAGGCAGGAGATAGGGGCAGATTGGAACGCACATGGCCAGTATGATGTGAGCTCAAAATGTAGGCTTGCTGTGAAGGGGACTGAATTAGTTTCAGATGACATCATACATATAACTACTGGTTATATTTAGAATATGTGGTAATACGGTCTGAGACCTTCCATATGTTAATTCTGCAAACTTCAATATATATCTACAGGAAGCTTGTGAAAACAAAGCAAGCCTAGGTAGGGAAAATATTTTCTCTGTATGAGCTTTAAGTACAGTTTTGCAAAAAGGTAACGTACCACAACCAAAGCTATTTTTTTATTATCCAAGTTTGTTGTCTTCAGTGTATGCAAAATTTGCATACTTACATATTCAGCCTTAGTTCATATTTTGGGACGAGAAGGTATTTGGTCTGTATTTATCAAATGTAGTGGTTTTGTTGGAAAGTAGAGAGTAAACATTTCTAATGTATTACATTATAACATGAGTCTTAAGGCTCAAATACCTCTACGGAATCTGTTAGCCAATGTTGAAAATATTGCCTCTGAAATATCTTAATAACTTTATACGGATGAGCTATTAAAAAAATCACAAACAACCCCCCTCCAAACAACAACAACAACAAAAAACCAAACTCTTGTAGCCTTACTTTTTATGTGTGAGATCTCTTACTGTCCTTCTGTCCATCCTTACAGTGAACTCAGAAGCATAATACCAAATACATGAAATTATGAATGTTCATCCTGATAGCAACTTTGTGTAGGTAAGTAAGCTGGGCCCTTAAACTCAGGTGCAGGAAGGATTAAATTAGTTAAAATCACATTATTAACCTAGGCTGAGCTGCGAAGCTGGGACTGAAGCAGACTACCTACAGAATGTTCCTTCTACCTTTAAAAATCCTAATCTATTTTACTACCAGTAATGCATGGATTTTGGCTGAGCATTTGTGGGACAAAATAACCTGCAAATCCTGTGTGGTTTGTTTTTTTTTTTAAATAGAAAGTCATTGTCTTCTACAGAAAGTCTAGGGAAAAAATGACTTTTCTGAAAAGACTGAAAAGTTTTGCCTGTGCACCAAATAATTTGATTCGAAAACGTTGCTGAAAGAAACTGTTGGAAATTGTAAAACAGTTGTCTTATATTCCCAATCTACAAGGTGACACTTTGTCTCGATAGATCTCATAATAAAAGTTGCAAAATTGTTGGACAGTTGGACATAATCTGTTCGAGGAGCCCAGTTCAGACAGCGTGTACAACATTAAGTTCCTGAACTACAACACCTTATCAAAAGAGACTTCAAATTTAAGATGAAATAGTTATTTTCTGCAGAAAGCCTACAGTTCTTTCTTTCCTACTCCTCCCAATGTTTATTAGAAAGCCCAAATTTTAGTTGAAAAAGTGTTTTAATGGAAAATATTTGACTGACCTACTTACAACCTTCTGTTTGAGAAAAATGGTTTACTCAAATCTGTTTAAATCCAAATCTTTGTTATGCAGGGAAGCTGTGATTTAGCCCAGGTCACGTGGCAACTAGGTGTCAGGCCTGAGAGATGTCTTTGGGAAGAATTTCCCTTCTTCCTTGTCTTTTGATTATGCGTCTTTTCTCACCCAAATAATTTCTACTGCTATACACAGGACTGAACTACCACCCTGGCTGCGCACAGAAGGAGCACAAATGCTTCTCAGAGTATTTTATTGAAGTTGTCTTTGTAGTAAATTCTGATGTGGCAGTGTCCCACCATAAGTGTTTGAAATGTGAATCTGCACCTTCACTTTTCACCCAATGCTGCCTTCTTTTCATTGAAGATTTCCAAATATATAACATTTATTTTACTGCCATGGTGATATGAAAGCAGCATGGCAGCACTTGCTGTCACTGGAAGAATTGGGACTGTTTGTTCTTCTGAGCTGACTAATGAAGAAATGGAAGAAACCAATTTCAACTATCTCACATTTTTGTGCTCTGGTAGTTTTGAAAAAGCGAACTTTTTTTTCCTCCCCATGAATAAGGTGTAGTATTAAACTTTTCCATAACTTTACTAAATTACGTCACGTAAATGCTCTGCAACGGGCTCTTCCTATACTGGTCAGGCAGAAGGAGATATTTGCTGACTGGCCCTCATAGTCCTCTTTGGTGTGGTTGTAGCTGGTGTGAAGGAGTGGAAATGACTGAATACTAACATCAGGGGGCTGAGTAACAAAATAGAGAAACTTATGCTAGCAGTAGTGGAATTGAAATGGGCATCATAGGGACAATATAAACAATGTGTAGCAACAGTCTTGACTGGAATAGATGTTTGATCTTCAGTTAAGGTAGGTGGTTTTGCACCAGGTGTTAGTAATAAAATCTTTTGCAAAAGAAAAATGAAAAATCACTTGGGAGAATGCTGAAGTAACCTCTATTGGGCAAGTCTGCTCTAGACCATTTGTGCTGACTTTAAAAGGGAATAGAGATGTCTTTCTGCTGTTAGAGAGCAACAACTGGGAATTGTTATTGACTATTATATGACAGTGCAACATTCTCTCTAATGTGGAGAGTTGAAAAGTCCAACAAAACTGATATGATTTTAGGTTTAGCTTTGGTAAGCAGTGAAGGCCCAGAAAAAAAATAGGCATAGAAAATATCTTTGGACAATATGATTGAGCATGAATGCAGGAATTGTTGTAAACCCCATTTATCTTCGTTTTATTACTGCATTGTTGTGGTGACTAGATAGACTGTTTTCTTTTCAGATATCACTGGACATTTCTTCACTGCCTGTTTTTGCAAGAGTTATTCAAGAGCTGCTCAGCAGGATTTGCAAACTGCTTCCCAAGGGGTACAACATAATCTCTTGCTTTGGTTAACAAGTACCCAGACAAGTTCATCTGCAGCACCACTTTGTTCAGGTTTACTGTCTGTATGAAAATAATGTGCTTAGTGTTTTATAGCTTTCTGTTCTTTTAACAGTCCTGCAGCTTTGGTGCAGGAGCTATGTGTTTCAGGATGCTGGAAGTTGATTCCTTGCCTTCTTGGGAGGTCAGTCTCTTGTTTCCTAAGAGTCAAGTTGAGAAAGGCTTGATGGATTTCTTTTCTTAACCTCCTTTTTGGCCTCCTATAAAAAAGAGAGATGCTTATGGGAGTGGTTTTTTAGTAGTTTATAGTTTTATCAGTATGACTAAATAGAGGAGCCAAGAGATGACACCTTGGCATAGACCTTGTATACAGTGGAGAAACCCAAAAATTCGTACAAATTGAAGTCCGTCTCCTACTACAGGCCCATCTGTAGATGGGAATGGGGAGAATAATGAGAAAAGAGAGTTGCTATGCATGTTAAAAGCCAGTTGAGTAGCATCCTTTCCTAGGGCTATGCTAATAGGATTACAGCCTGCCACTGCAACTGTCTTTAACCATTTGCTTGTCCAGATCAAGACACCTTGCCTCCCTGAGTACCTCATATAACGCAATTTATGTGCCATGTTGGATAATGAGCTGAAATAGACTTTTAAAGGAAATCCCTTTTCCTGTTACAGAAAGGAACAGAATTCCCCTGATGTGTACAGTGCAGAGAGGAACTCAATACCCAATTAGTAGTTCACTACATGGCATTTAAAATCAGTATAACGATACCAAATCAGCAATGGATTATAACAGCAACCTTTTATTTGCTTCAGAAATATTTTAAATATTCATAGCCAGGATCTTACTGAGAGGAAGCTCTGCAGAAGATGAAGGTCTTCCTTTGTTGCTGTTCTCTGGACAGTGAATTTCCCCAGGGGGGAAGGAGCAGAATTTGTTGACATCCAGAGGAAGCCACAAAACCTCACTGCGCTGCTCACCTAAGAGGAGAAGAGAATCAAATGATGCAATCTATCACCATCTGTCTGTTATTTGCAATTGTAGTCAGATATTGTAAGGAGGAGAAATGATGGTTCAGTGAGTGAGTTCAGTTCAATTCCCTTCCCCCTTGTAGCACTCAAGGATAGATCATTGAGTTCTTTCTGCTTAACAGGATAACTACCTTGACTTATAAAGTCAAATGGTCTGGCTCACTCCACAGACACTGAAAATGAGTAGCTTGGTCTCTCTTTAGCCTCCCAAATGTAAATAATAATGCAGAGGTGTTCTGATCTTTTGAAAAGAAGCGTGTGATACTTGGCTTGGATACAAGGGCAATGGAAGCAACAGAAGAGGCAGAACATGATGGATAGCCTATCTGATAAAGATGGAAAAACATCTATGACAAAGGTAACAGGAAAAACCCTCAGAGCTGCTACAGTTGTGTTCTGTCTTTTGACTGGATGGGGAAACTCCTGCAAGCACTGAAAAGCATCCTTGTGGTACTGCACTCGAAGTTAGGGACTTTTCCTGGAAACAGCATAAACACAACTCCAGCCAGGTAATAAAATCCCTCCTCAGACCTTCACCCTAGGAACTGATTTAGCTCTGATTTATTAAGACACTGGCTTACTTAGCCAGTGTCATCTTCCTATTCATTTCCCAGTGTACAGGAGTTAAAGAACTGAATAGTGTTAAAACACTATTTTGAATGCCCCTAAGATCTGTTCGGATGCTTCTGACTGGAGGAGCTGTTCTGTCATTCTTGTGTGACAAGAGGTCTTTGTAGTAACTGTGTACCTCTAATTGTTTACGTAATCTAGTGCACATCAACCAAATAGGATTGCCCCGTGGCAGTGCGTGGTGTGAGAAGGGTTTTGAAACTCTTGTTGTTTCGGGTTTTAGAAAACTTGAAACTCTCTGCTTTTCTTTGGTCTGTCTTTGTATTGCTTGATCTTCATGTTCAGTTTCAAAAAGAGGTTTGGCTATATGAGGCACTGCGTAACTGTGTGTATAGTCACAGATGTGCACAGTTGGGCACTATCTGAGGCTTTCCCGAATGTGCTTTCATTCCTTCCTCCAGTTCATGTGTCCAGATGCTTCCTGAAAGAAGTCTAGCACCAAACATAAGAGAAAGTATTTTGCCCTTTCAAGTTTGAATCACTAAATGTTACTGTTCCCCTTGTTTTGGGGTCAGTACAAGGTTTTCCCTGTTCTAAACAGGGTAGAAAATTGCCAGCATTCTTTTTTTCCATCTTCACAGGATTTATACATGTGCAGTCACTGCTGATTGGATTTTCCCTTTTCAGACACCCAGCTGTGCTGCCTGAATGCTCACCCCAGCCTGCCTGCCAATTTTAAATGCTTTACAGGGTCGTGTTTTTATTCAAGCCAATCTGAATTACACATCCCATCAAATGTTCTTCTTTAAAAAAAAAAAAAAAAACAACAAAAAACAAACCCCCAAAAACCAAGCTGCAAAAAACCCCAAACCAGCCTCCCCAACCCCTCCAAACCCCAACCTCACATGGCTTAATTTTCTGGGATCTCCCACTGTAGAATGATATGTCTGCTATGACATGTCTGTCACAACAAGAGATGCATCCAAGCAGCAGTAAGGTTGAGCCCCTCTTGAGAATTTCAGTGGCTGGGCTGCACTGTTCCTCCTTGAATATCTCACCTTTTCTGCTATGGCAGAACTCTTTCCTCAGTCATCACCTTTGCCAGCTTAAGATGCTTTATGCCATGGCAACAAATCTCTCCCAGCCACCTTCTGCACGAAAGAAGAAAACATCTTGTCATGTAACGAATGAAGTCTCATAACTCTTTTCCCATGTTGAATGCTCCATTATTTTGTACAGAAGCTCTTTTCTGTATATTTTTTTTTCTCCTTTGATTTGAAAACTGAGCTACTTCCATGAGCCAACCCGTTATGAGCTTGGGAGATTTTATGGCTGGAGGGGAGACCTTGTGAAACGTAAAGTATCTATGGGCTTTTGACTACAAACCAGAGAAACTGTGGCAGTTTTAGTCTGATTGCCATGGCTCAGATTGCTGTCAGAGACATTTCTCTCTCTTGTATGATTGTCTTCAAAGTATTTCTCCCCTTGATATGCTTGAGTGATAGCACGTTATGTTTTCAGTAGGCTCCTGAGTCCTAGATAACAAATGTATGTTTACATAAGTAGTCATTGTTATTTCTTTCTTTTATGCTTTTATCAAAAGGGATGTGACGTTTGTGTCAAAATTGACTCTGAACACTTCTCCAATGTTATTGGCATAACAGCCTTTGTTAAGAAGGCTTTAGGGTTCTGCAAAAACTAAAGCTAATCTTTGAATAATAACATGTAAGCTTTAATTCAAAAACCTACTGGAAATAGAAGAAAACTAACAGGAAGTTGTCATGGAAACCACTAACACCTAGATAAGGGTGAAAAAAAGAAGCTTTCATTCAGAGACCACAATTATTTGCAAAAGAATCTGTAGAGTTCTGGAACATTTTTTCTACTCAGTTCTGATGGTAGGGCTGCTTTTAATTTTCATAAACATATGTGTGGATTCACACACGTACACAAATAAGGAACATTGTGCTTTGTGCTGGATGAATAAAAAAATAGTTTTGGAAGATAAAATTGCTGAGAACCAAAGAGACAGACTAAGAGGAGGATTTTATTGGCCTCTTGTGTTTGATTAAAGCTTTTTCATTTTTGATAAAATGTGTTTAATTCTTATTGACTGAGCACAAGAGAGAAAAATGTGCATATGAAATAAATGTATGGGTATGATGTGGAATAGAGAGGGAATATCTGACAAATCTGGCTGGTCAGGAAATAAAATAGCAGCTGAAATAAAGAAGAAGAAAGGAAGACTGGGTTTATAGCCTGTATTTTAGATACTCTTCTATTGAGTTTTTCTTGCTAAAAGTAATTCAGCAGTTACTCAACATTCCTACCAAATATGTAGTATGTATCTAAATATGGATTTACACAGCAATTTTTTTAAATTCAGATTTTTAAATCATCTAAACATTGGGTTGGATGATGATAGGTCTGCGTCATTTAGGTAGACTTTTTAAAATGTCACCTTCTCTATCTTTACAGAGCTCTTTCAACTCAAATATTTAAATGTTACAATAAACTTCAGAATAACTGACAGTTCTGCACAAAAAACTCACACTGTGTTCTCAAAGGCCTATTATATACACTTTGAGAAATATGAAGTACAGAGTGACTTCAAATAGGAAAAGACAAGTCAGATCTTGAAATTTTTTGTGTTCTTCAGGTTCATAAGAAAAATACCTCTACAGAAAAGATTTGAGATGGTTCAGCAAGACCGGTAGAACTTAGAACAATGTTCCAAACCCACTGGGACATCAGAACGTTCATAACTGTTTGTAGAAATTGTCTACAAAGCCCAGAACTTTGTCTCTAGAGAGTGGACGTACACAGACAGATGCCTGGGGAAGAGTGAGAACAGGTCAAACATATGTGCTGTTTCCACCCTACTACTTTTCAGGCTGTGACTATACTCGCCTCAGAGAATTTTCTGAACATGCTTATGCCTAGTCTGCTTTGCGATCTACAATGCATCTTTACAAGCACCTGTTTGTTTTAAACCTGCATGCACAGTGGCAAGGAGTTCCATAGGTCTACTCTACCCACTGCATTGAGAACCACCCTCCTTAAATTTATTTTGTACCAGTCTCATGGCAGCTTCATAGGATGGACCCTACTTCACCTTGGAAGAAACAGGGAATAGTCAATCCCTATCTCTGCTTTCTTTGTCATTCAAGATTTCATAGACTTCAACCATATCCCCCCATATCATCTTTCCCAGGCTGAAAAGTCCTCTTTCTTATAAAGAAACCATTGTGTACTTTGACAAGCCTTGCTGCCCTTGTCTGAATCTTTCCCAGTTCTAACATACTCTTTTTGAGATGATGGGACCAGAACAAAGTACAGTATTCAAGGTATGAATACATACAAAGGCACAATTAGGGAGCATAATAGCATTTGACTAGATCAGGAAGATTACCTCTGTTTCAGTAATGTGGATAATCTCACAAAAAGCATGGCATTTCTTGGTTTGTTCATAAAATGTGTATGTAAGTAATCCGATCCTTGTATTCCTATGTTCCTGCCATGCAACACTTATTTACAAAACTCAGCACCATACAATAACAGGTTTCATATCAATTTTGCAGGAAACACTCCTCAAGTTGTGGTCTTCATAGACCTGGACGAGTCTCGGATCTTTAGACGTGCTAGCATGTATGGGACTTTTTGTTGTTGTTGTCAGTATTTCTGTGAAGACCGGGCGCCCCATTCAACTTGTTCCCACAATGCTGAGAAGGGTTAATAACATACAAGAGGTAATAACTAAGACCTAAGGTCAAGCTTTTAGCTGAAAGACCAGAAACCCTTGGTGAAAAATGAATAACTTGTAATTCTGTTCTATCTCGACAACTGGCAGTTGTGTACATGACCGAGGACTGTAACGTCTCAGACTGCAGTACTAATATCCTTCATCTGGACAGAAGGTAAAGCTCTGACCCAAAGAAGTAAAATACAACTCCTTATGTTTCTGAAGCTTGAATTGTGGCTTTATATTGAAATGCTAAGGGACTGTATTAAGCCTGTTGTAGAAATCATTCTTACAAAAACTTAGTTGACTACTCTGCCTTGTTCTGTTGATACTAGGGTAAAACAAGTAAAGGTTTAATGAGGATTTCTAGCAGGTAGCCTACACTATTCATTTTACATGAATGGTTGTATACGCATGTCTGTTTAGCTATTCATTACCTTGCCCTTTGGTACAATTGCTGACTAAAGACTAATTCATTCCTATTTTTATTAAAGCAAGTGTACTTGGTGCTGTAATGATGAGCAACAGATTAAATCCACGATGGAAGAGAATTACAGCAGGAGCCAGAAGGGGTTTAGGAGATCAACATAACATTTTTGGTGGAAGAGAATGGTAGTTTAATAAAATATGAAACAGGATTAATGTTGTAGATGGCCTTAAAATACTGAATAGCAAAGAGCAGAGAGGCAATTATACATACATGTATAGCTGTAACTGGCTGATAGTGAGTGCCCAAAAGTTTTTTAAAAAGACAATCAAAATGGTATAAAAGGCCCTAAATACTGAATGCTTGTGTTGTTATAGTTTAATGTGAATGTTAGCTTCCCAGAGAAGTAAACAAAAATAAACCCTATTATTTCTCCCATTCTGTGAAAATGTAAACAAACTGATTTTGGAAAGAAAAATTCATTAAAGCAAATTTCACAGTGTTTGACTATGGTGTTTTAACTGCCTGGGCAGGCTCGACAGTCTCTCAGGTTGGCTTTCCATTCTCATGCAAACTGTATCTCTCTCTGTTCCAGGACCCCGCCGTGCACCAGGGGTGTCCGTGTGGCAGGACGTGTTCTGCTGGGAGCAGTCCTTAACCTGCTCAGCATGCGTAGTGCTGCACTAAGCTCCCACAAACAGCAGATGACTTCTTTGGTGTCGTGTTCTTGGAGACTGTTAGCCATGGGCTGATGCTGGGGAATGCAGTCTGCCTCCAGCAGGTTCTCCTAGAACTTTGAGGGCAATAAACTATATTTTTCCCAAGACCTCACTTGTTATGTTTATAAATGCTCATTTTTAAAAATAAACTCCAGCAAGCATTTCTCATGTGTCTTAGTTCAAGTGAGATGTGTAATAGGTCCTTGCCTTAGCCTTTTGTAGTAACATTTTCATTTAATTCGCAGCAACACCGAACAAAACTTACGAGATAATGCTGAGATTTGCTTACACCCAGTGTCAAAAATAAGGCATTATAAGAGTGATTTGTGACTGAATTATCATTTACCTTCTGTTATTATTGAGTTTTAGGCTATGTACTGAAATGGCACTTCAATAACTTTTGCTAGATTTTTAAAAACTATCTAATGCATTTTTAATAACGTTGTGACATATTTTCCAAAGATGTTGGTTTAGTTCTATTAGAAATTGATCCATTTTTATTACACATTTTAACACTAGTAGTGCCTAGCCTTATGCTAACAGATATTTCATAATAGCTATGCTTTAGTTTTGTAAATGTTTACATTTGCAGTAGGCATATCAAGTAATCATACGCCCGCAGGTATTAAGGCTTTGTTCTGCTTTAATCATAGAATCATAGAATCATTAAGGTTGGAAAAGACCTCTAAGATCATCAAGTCCAACCGTTAACCCAACACCACCATGCCCACTAAACCATGTCCCTAAGCCCCTCATCTACACGTCTTTTAAATACCTCCAGGGATGGTGACTCAACCACTTCCCTGGGCAGCCTGTTCCAAGGCCTGACCACTGTCATAAACTGTTTTCCCCAAGTGCGGTTTATTTGTGCTGAATTTGCAGCTCGAGGATAAGAGTCTTTGGCGTTTGCTGAAGGAACATGCCAAAGAGGTATGGTAAAATGAGTGATTTCACTGAAACTTGGCAACCGTGCTGTGTTGTACCCCAGCCCAGACAGTGCAAGCAGTCACTCAGTTCCCTGTGAACAAACGCCTTGGCTCTGACAGAAAGGTCTGGGAGGAACTTTGATCACCTGTATGCTGTAATCAGGTTGGGGTTTAAATAAGTGTATCCTTGAGCTTTTCTTTTGGAACATGTCTAATGTGAGGTAATTGCTGTGAGGAATGGAGTTGTATACATATGAAAGTGATATGGCTTCCTTTAATAATGCTCAGTTATCTTGACTTCTGAGCATTTTCAGTATTAAATCCTGATTATGGACAACACATGCTGGTTCCAAGTCAACAATTTTACTGTGGGCTGAACAGCCTGTTCGTGGAGCAGGGTGCTGCGTGCCTCCATGGCTTTTGCAACTGTCAGCCTCTAAGCATGTTGCGGTCTGTGAAAAGTGATGCAGCTAATGTCTGTTACGTGTTGTTTAGACTCTCAGCTTTTCCCCTGGAGGACAAATGTGCGTGCTGTTATTTGTACCATTTTCTATGGGTTTTGTTTCAAAACAATCCACAGCTGTATTCTTGTGGTAGAAAGAGAAAAGGGCAAGGTTATGCTTTGCATACAGATTGGGATGTGGTAAGACTTGTCTTAGCTTCTGTGAGAATTTTTGGACTGTCCTTCAGGAAAACTCAGTATCCTGCACAGCTGAGCTTCGTCTTTACGTAAACAAAGTTGTATTGTGCTAGTGTGTCATCGCTGCTGGCAATGCGATTTTCATCCTGCAGCTTTGGGAGACGTCTTAAACATATACCTGCAGTACCTTAAGGCAACTGCGTGATGAGCAGATAAGAACTGTGACCTGACATTAGGCTTTCTTTTGTGGGAAGCCGTGGTGGGACAGCAGAGTAAGTCGGAGCTGCTCGTGTGTCCTGGTTTCGGCTGGGATAGGGTTGATTTTCTTCCTGTTAACTGGTATAGTGCTGTGTTTTGGATTTGATGTGAGAATAATGTTGATAACACACTGATGTTTTAGTTGTTGCTAAATAATGTTTATGCCAGTCAAAGACTTTTCATCTTCCCGTGCCCTGCCAGGTGCGCAGGGGGCTGGGAGGGAGCGTGGCCGGGATGGCTGGCCCAGCCGGCCAATGGGCTATTCCATACCGTATGATGTCATGCTCAGCATATAAGGCTGGGCGAAGAAGAAGAAGAGGGGGACGTTCGGAGTGATGGCGTTTATCTTCCCAAGTAACCATTACGTGTGATGGAGCCCTGCTTACCTGGAGATGGCTGAACACCTGCCTGCAGATGGGAAGTAGTGAATGTTTTGCTCTGCTTTCTTGCGCGGCTTTTGCTTTACCTATTGAACTGTCTTTGTCTCAACCCACGAGTTTTCTCTCTTTTTCCCTTCTGATTCTCTTCCCCATCCCATTATGGGGGGAGTGAGTGAGCGAGCGGCTGCGTGGTGCTCGGTGGCCGGCTGGGATTAAACCACGACATCATGATAGTTTGAATTGCAGAGGAGAGGTGTTGCAGCATCTTCATTTATCCAGAGTTTATTAGGAGCTGTTGGTTTTCTGTCAGGGCATGCTCTGCTCTTGTAGTAGGTGTGTGTCAGTTAAGACTGTGGCATCTTCCACAGAAACGGGATAAATCCTTTAGCTGATGGGAGATGGTAAGAACCAAGCAAAAAGACATCACTTACAGTTTCTCTGCACAACTGAAAGCAGGACACTAGTATTCAATGGTGAGTTAAACAGGAAAGCAATTTCCCATTTCTAGAAATTCATTAATACTTCCCCCCACCCCCATATTTTCTACAGAACTTTATAAACAGACTGGAGGTTTATGACCCAATGCAGCAGCATACCTAAGTACTTGCTTAAGTTTAAGCAGATAGGCAGTCCTTTTGAAAGCTGAAGATTAAACCCTGGCACTAGTGGAGTAAGTAGCAGACTCCCATTTACTTCAGTGAACCAGGATTCCCTAATCTAATTCCCTAATTAAATGATCCTGTTCTTCAGAAAAAGTATTAGAAAGATAAATGTTCAGTAATTGCTTTGTGTATTTTCAGTGAAATCTATTTGCTTAGGATAAAGCTTTTCCACGACAGTGAGATAACTACTTTTGTGATTTCAAACTGTGTAAGAGATTAATTTGAAGGTAAGGTAGTATGTTTGTGGACTATTCTCTCTAGTTAGTCATATTGGACTCCCTTCTTGTGGTGAATCATTTTCCTTCATTTGCTCACTTTTCTGTCTCAGACTGCTGAAATCAAAGATAGCAAAAGATGTTTAAAATAATTCTGCAAAATCAACTCTTAAAATAACATTTTAGTTTTCTACATTCAGACCTGAATACAATTATTTAGAAGCCAAAAGCCTGGGGAAGGATGATCTTTTGTGAACAGTTTCCCCGTTATTTCTACTGATCTAATTGGCCTAAAGTAAAACTCCTCTATATTTTCCATTAAGAGGAAGAAAAGCAACTTTTTTTTCTGCTTCAAGGAGAAAAAACATGATTTGGCAACCTCTATTCAAATAAATAATTGTGTTTACTACTTTTGCACTGGAGAATTATTTTGCATTTGTAGAATTAGTCCTGAAGATTTGACGAGGTTTTCTGAATGAGGTGACTTACGTGTTTAAAAAAAAAAAAAACAAACCAAAACCAAAAGTTGCCTGAACAAGTCCCACTGCTACACAAGAAAGAAGATCATATTGTTACTGAAATATGGGTCACAGCAGGATATGCTTCATATGTTTAATTGAATCTTTTTATGAATGGCACACTTTCATGCATTTCTTATTAAAGGAAACATAGTGTTTTCATTTATTAGGAGGCAGGAGCGAGACTTGTATTAAAGAGATTATAGGGTATGATTTATTCATCACCGGCTGCCAGTGCTTCCGACCCGCGAGATGATACCTTATGAGAGGGCTTTCTAAGGGCAGGAGAGTTGGGATTTCAGCTGATGCCCTGGGGGAATATCGTCTTCAAGGACATGCTGTCCTCCTCCGTAGAGATCTTGACTCAAAGACCAGCTAAGGTAGGAACACCATTTGAACGCTATCTCTGGTATCTCTCAGCATTTGAAGGAAGGTTGTTTCTCCTTTTCCATGTCCATACTGAGCAAGTGAGTACAGCACCTGGACATTGAGTTAGCAACACCAGCTCAGGTGAGTATTACATACAGCATTACACTTCCAAGCAGAGATGTAAGCTGGGAGTCAGTCCTACTTCTGGTTCCCATGTTAGCTCATACAGAGAGCCATCTTAGGTGTCTCTGCCTTGCATTTCGTTGTCTTCCCATTTTAGACTCAGTTTGTCAGGGATCTTTATGCCAAAATATCCTAAAAATTGAAACTCTGATCCAGACAGAGCTTGTTAGTAGGTTAGCTGCAAAAAAATTTTTTCTCTTCCTAGGCAAGAATGACCCAAGATTACAGTTCCCTTGGACTTGGCAAGAAGGCAAGGCTTTAGCAAGACTGGGAAAGATGTAAAAGCAATGTACTGATTCTCTTCCCTACTGCAGCAATCCACAGGGGTGGGATAGGAAGATGATGTTGGATCTTGTCTGTACTGATGCAAAACTGTGCGGGGATGTTTTTATTTGATTTAGATGTATTCTCTGTGGTGGTAGGATAACTTGCTAAAAGGAAATAGCATCTGATTTGGACAGATGTCTGTCATTGTAATTATAAGCTTTCAGGTGGTTAGTGACAGCAAAAATGGTCAGAATCAAAATATTTAGGCTGCCTCCCAAGTGTGTTCTAAATCAGGCTGAGCCCTCACGCTGAAACTTGAAATAAATAAGCGCATCCTCCCTGGGGCCTCTTGCGCACACAGATACAAAACAATTTTTATCAGAGGAAGGTAAAATGCGTTTAGTAAAGCCAGAAACTGAATCCATACCAAAATAAAGAATAAAATGCGTGTATCCCTCCTCTGTAACATTAGCATGAATCCGCTTCACTATTTCCTTTCCAGTAATATCCAGGATTGGGCCACAGTTTCAGTCCTCCACTCCTGACTTGGAGCAGTAACAATAACCACAGAGGGGGTTTAGAAAGTCTTTTTGTTTGGCTCCCCTTAGGAGGACTAGAATCAACTCAGCCAGAGATTCAGGGTTTTGGTTTTAAGATCTCAGCTCTGCTGCTCTCTTGTTTTATTCCTCTCCACAAGGTCCTCAGCTGGTGCAATTTCTTATAGTGGAATAATCTGTTCTGTGTCTTGCAGGGGAAGCATAATCTTCGTTGTCTCTGTTAGCCAAGTCAACAGCAGAGAGAGAGAAGAATATTTGGGGCTCTTGAGCAGAATCATTGCTTGGATTTCCTGCTTGCTTGGGAGTGTTTTCTTCTCCCCAAACACCCATTCAAGGCAAGCACTTTTCCTTGTCCAAACCCCTCTCATTTCCCAGGGCTCCCTTTCAATACCAGATTCATATTAGTCAATGTTTATGCAATTTTCCAAATGTTTCAGGAGAAGGAAGAATTCTTTGCCAGCTATAATTTTGGGATGTGGGCATACATGATGGTAATAGCCCATCACAGGAGCTAATTAGTAGATGATTACTTTAACAGGAAAGGAAAACACACTATAAAAACTTTCTTGTATTCCACTTGTCCTCATCAAGCACTAACACTAACCTAAGCCACTTCCATCTCTTTTTTTCCTTTTTCTTTTGATATTTTAGGGTTTTTTTTTCCTAGGGCTGCTAAATCTACTTTACTGCTTTTCCATATCTTATTTCAAAACATGACCTTACGCAGGATTCAGTTCATCAGTTAACAATTAACAAACAGGCTTGTTTCCAGTCATAAACACTTAAGTTCTCTAAATGATGTTTATTCTGATCTCTCTTAAACAAGAATCATTTATGCAAACTCCTCTAACCTTGATATGGAATTCAGATTGCCTGCAATTACCTGCAAACCTTTGAATTAACAGAATAGAAGCCTTTCTCACTTCACAAGCATTTTTCGAGTTCAGGGTCACTCCTCAGCCTCAGTTACAGAAGGCTGATTGGTTTTGGGTTTTTGTGTCCTGCTTTCACATCACATCACATCTTCATAAAAGGATGAGCAGCGCTGGCTGCTCAGCTATAGAGTATTTGTGTAGGCTGAAAGACAGGTCCCTGCTGGCCATCGGCAACTGTCAAGTCATGAGCGGGCAAATTGTCCGTGTCCTACACCCCATGCTCAGACTTTTCAGCTCTCGTATTGCCATGGTCGAAATATAACTTGCAACAGGTAAGAAATTTCCCCAGTTATGGGGCTTCCACAGGAAACGGTATTTTCCGTGTCCTCATCCACTGAAATTTTGACATCTCCATGTCTGTGACAGAGTGAAGGGGTTGAGGTTTTTCTCTGCTGGAGTTGAGCAGTCATGGAATTTTCTGTGTCGATAAAAATTCAGAGGTTTTGAAACTGCACCTGCACTGCAGATAAGATTACCTGTCTTTTTTTGAAGGCCTGCAGCCAGCCTCTGATCTTTGGGAAAGCAAAGGAGCTAGCCATGAGGAGAGACTCCTATCTTGAGGACTCCCAGGCCCATAGCCATCTGCCAAGAAGCTGGCAGAGCCTAGGTTGATCTGCAGTGAAGCCTGGGGTCCCTGACCACTTTGAGAGGTGGCACCGGTGAAGCCATCATACAGAAGAGCTGAAGGCTGGTCTGTGAGTGCTTCCAGGCTTTCTGCTCCCTGTCACGTGGCGACGAAGACTTCTGGGATTAATGGTAAAGGAGGAGTCAGCTTCCAACGAACAAATTTATTCCAGTGGAACATTTCAGTGAGAGCCATTTCCCAGTGGAAAAATGTAGTGCTGGAACATCATCCGGCCAGCTCTGATTCTTGTTTTATTCAGGGCTTGAGCACTCCAGTCCTAATTCTTCAGTTCCTTAAATTTCATCCAGGCGTTTACACCTGTCGGATGTGGGTTTAATAGGCTTTGCTGTTCTGCTTTTATGCCTTTCTTTGTACTTTTCCAATATAAATAATACTAGAACAGTAAAAACAACAGAATAAATGGCTAAGAGAGATGGGATGCAATAGGAAACCAAGGTCTGTGTCATTTTCAAAAAAGTGGGGTATATTCAACCCACTGCCTGTCTGGTTTCTAGGTACTGTTCACTCGATAAGTGGAAAATTTTGGAAAATCAGTCCCTCAAAGGAAAAGTAAGGATTGTACCTGCTGACAGATGGCTTGGTTTGCAGATACCCAGCGTTTGTGCCATGTGCCAAGGGTTTTGCTGAGTTCATTCAAAAGATTGAGTTGTCAGGAGGGAATGGCGGGACAGCCTGAGTGCTGCAGACAGCTGAGCTCAGTTCATTAGGCCAATACAATAGAGGAGTTATCTGCCGCTCTCGGTCCACAGAAGCTCTGAAATTTAAGCAAGGTTTTCTGTCATCTCAGGGAGCACATGGTCTGTTCCTCCACAGTGTGAAAATCGAACAGAACGCTATAAGGTTAGAATAATGTAGGGATTTCTTAGCAGCTCCTTGTGGCTCTTGATCTAACTGTTAGTGGAGGATATGTGGCTGGACCATCCCCGTAGCTGGTTGCTGATGGATTTCCAGAGCTGGTCCTGGGAGCTTAGGCAGCTGGCATACTCTTGAAACAAGCTCATTTGCGATAGGGAGTTGACGGGGCACGGGCTTCTCCCTCAGGTTCTCTAACACTCTCAGTGCAGTTGAAGTGGTATAATTAGCATTTTAAGTAAAGACGGTGCTTCAAAGAAAGTATTTTGGTTAAGATGACCATGTGGAAGGGTTGCAGTGTATGTTTTATCCACTCATGACAGCATACCTCACCTGCAAGACTGCGATCTGCAGTAGCTAAGGCTTCTGGTGGAGTTCAGGGACCTCTTCAAACAGTAGTGGGTTATGTCAAGTCAGCTTTGAAATAATAAAAGTTTGAATAACCGGTGGCAAGGACTGCCCTGCTCAGTGAAAGTGTTCACTCCCCAGGTCATCCTAAAGTAGCAGAAATAATTCAGTGCCACAGCTGACACCCAGAAATGCAAGAGCAATGATGAGGTACATCAAATGTCTGATCCAGCAAACTACTGGGAGTGCCTAGTGTGCTGCTCTGTATGAAACACAGAGCTCTGAAAGAACAACTTGTTTTTTTACTTTGCTCTGGTTCATAGAGCTTATGTCTGTGTTTGTCCAGGCCTACTGGAATACACAGCAATGCCCCATCCCCATCTGCGTGCTCAGAGGATGAAGTGCAGCTTGTTCCTGTCCCGACCAAAGGAGCGCTTCTACATCCTTCCGTTCAGGCGGTGTCAGCTCCGTGTCAGAAACGTGGCAGTCAGAAAGGGCATCACGCGGACCAGAGAGAATTGTGTTTGTGAAGTGGTGTAAGTGCCTGAAGGGTAAAAGGAGGACTCAAAGGAGGGAAACAAGCAAAGAGTAATGGAAAAAAAGATGATTCCCACCCAAATTGAATCAACAGGCAAACCTTCTGTAAGTAAGTCCGTATGTTTGTAGCATTCATAGTAAGATAATGCTAAGATAAAACTCTAACAAGGTAATCTAGCTTCTTAGATCACGGAGTTGAATCTGGAGGAACTGGTGTGCATGTGTGTTGCTTTAACAGAGAAAAGTGTAGGCCTCTGAGTCTATGGTGCATGTTTGTGGTCTTGGCATGTATCCTAAATGCCAGACATCTACAGAAAGGAGGGACTTTATATAAACCTATACATATACACCACCTTCTTTTTCACACTAAAGCAAATTAACTAGCTAGTTGAAAATTTTAAGGTGTCTGAACATACCAGCTGGTCATAAGATGAATACCTGTTTAAGGGGAGGTGAGACCCGTTTATGCCTAATTAAATTACTGCCAGCTGGATCTGTATGGCTTGGGTCTAGTGACATCCAAGAACATCTGGTCCTCATAAAGGCTATGAGCACAAAGAGGGATTTTGGTTGATGGGAAGAATACATTGCTCATGTGACTGTGAGGCAGATGGCAAAAAGTGTGAGGGTAGAAAAGTTCCTCTGGGAGTCCCTGGTTGAGGGGACACTGTAGGCCATGTTAGCTGGAGGAACCTTCTGCCCAATAAATTGTTTCCTGAGGCAAACTGTAACTGAACAAGATTTTTGATGTAGCTTCTTTTCTTCCTGCCTTGATGAGATAGCTGGCACGTATATCCACAGAAAGATATCACAGCTCTTGTGTTATTTTCTGCAAGGGATAATCTGTACTGAAACACCAGTCCTAGAACAGTGAAAACTTAGCCTTTTCTCTGACTCGTCCAAGAAAGTGATTGTGATTAAAATAATGAATGAAGGAAAAGAACTTGGACTTCCATTGTTAAAATGTTCTCTATTTCACTGAATTCTTTAATGCATTGAGCTTCAAATCCTATTACTGCTAGGCTGCAAATAGCAGGACTTTCACTAGCTGTAGGCAGTCCTTGGTCCCTGGAGCTTTGATAAGCAGAGAGAAAAGTCTAGAAGTTCAGCATCTGAGGAAAGAAGCCCAGATTCTTTTTTTGGTAAATGATAGCAATGAAGTAGTATTGCTCCTGCGTTTGCATTAGATCATGGAGTGGAAGTCACGCAATATTTCCCTTGCACAGCATCATTTTGTCTTTACGTCCTCTCAACCTGACTATTGCAGCTCTCTGGCTCAAATCTCAGCTTTTTAGCAGGAGCAGAATGTTGCAGTCTGCCCTTGTATATGTGTGTGAGGAAACATGAATGTCAACCTCATTTTCCAACAATTATGTTGGCTGCCATCTGCTTTAGAATCCAGCTCAAAGCAGCCTGCATCTATTTAAAACTCTATTTGACAATCTGTGTATTAGCACAAAGATGCTGTTTAGCTTTTTCTTGAAAACAAAATACAAAGAAAGGAAAGAATTTTGTTGAAATATATTAGTGGATATTAAAAGCTGGAGCTTGTTTCAACCACTGCGTTCTCTATACATCTGGCAAAACCAGTGCCTGGCTTATCTATTACAGAAAACTCCTGTGATCAAAATGTATTTC
This sequence comes from Fulmarus glacialis, assembly GCF_000690835.1. Classification (NCBI taxonomy): domain Eukaryota; kingdom Metazoa; phylum Chordata; class Aves; order Procellariiformes; family Procellariidae; genus Fulmarus; species Fulmarus glacialis. Next base: position 22,541 of record NW_009209550.1, read on the forward strand.
TGCTGCTGGAAACAATTGTAATTTTCTTATCGCTCATTATTTACACCAGGAGAATGAATCCTAATTAATTTTTGTTAGGTACTTACTGTGATTGCTCAGCTTTTTAAAGGGAAGATGGAGGTCAAGAGTCAGAGTTCATGGAAAGATTCGCTTTTTTGAGATGTTTTCCAAAGGTTTTCATTGCACCTGGAATTTGTCAGCCATATCCTTTTGGGCTGTGCAGGAGGAGTATTATGCATGAACTTTTGGAGCTAGTGAAAGAGGATGCTCCAGGATTAGAGCCTTAAGCAGTCCCAGACGCTTTTCTTCCTGTTCCATTTCCCCTTCTTCCATCCCAGCACTACCAGCCCCGACCTGCAACTCTGTGGCAGTGATGAGGCTTTGGGGATAGGCAATGGCAGGATTGTGTAGCTAAAATGTGAGTATCTTATGAGACAAAATTCACAGCCTTGCCCTGATCGGGTGAGATTAAAACTTTACAGCTCAACTAAACTTAAAAACATTTGTGGTTCTCTCTTGTTGGTCCAAAGGCCATCTTATCTAAAACAAATGAGAGCTTCTCCTAGTCTTTGGAATTCATTATTCTTAAAATTTCTGCTTAGAAACAAATTATCAGTCTTTAATCCGATAAACCCTTTTTTAATAATGGCACCTATACTGCACGGTAGTAAGAAACAAAACTTTGCAAACTTTGCAGTAGTGTGTTATTTAATGAACAGATAAGCAGCAACTCTTCTAACATATTGAAATGAGTTTAAGGAAGTGGGTTTTTTCATTGTGACTTTTTTTTTTTTTCCTTTCAATGACATTTGGGCATTTAAAGCTTGGGCTGCTTGGAAAACAGAAGTCTTACTCCTTATTTGGCATAGAATTCAAATAGGGGGAAAAACTGTCAGAGTCTGGAGCTGGATAAAAAATTTCCCAGATTTTATAGAGTTTGGACTTGGGATTTTGATTTCATTCGTTCTAAGGAAAGAAACCAGGCAAGAAGTTATATGTATTAAAATATTTTATATGTATTAAAATAATTGTATGGCTCTCATCACTAGTTTTTGAATAGATTTGGATCTGAATTTAAGTAACAGTCAAGAGTCTGGATCAAAGCTTTAATTTAGCGCCATCTTTCATTCTAAATAGCTTCTGTGGGTTTATGATCCTGCTTGTTGGTTTGTGAGTTTTTTTGGTTTGGGTTTTTTTGTTTGTTTCTTTGAAACTCAATACATTTCAGACATTTTAGGCAGCACATTGATTTAAATTGGCAAAGTATAGCAGAGTTGTCTGCAGATAATGAACTTGTGGATATCATGGGAAGCTGACACCTGTGATTGTCAACCTTGACCTCCAACCCCCTTCGCTTTAATTAAAATCTTGGTGAAAAGCTTTGTCTAGACAAAGATCTCTGAGGAAAGGGCAAAACATAAGTATCATTTGTAGTGAATATGCCATAAAAGCTTAAAAAAAGAAATACATTTCTAATGATTAAAAAAAAAAAAAAAAGGAAAAAAATATATATCAGCTCAAGCTTCAGGATAAATTGCCTAGGGATATGAGAAAATCTGAAAAGGCAAAAAGTTCTATGCTGCTTCCTGACATTTGAGCAAACAGGTTTTTGCAGCTGTGTGTAATTACAAGAAGTTAGAGGACTGTTTATTTAACAATGATATATTTATACGTTTACTAGGAAATACAGCATTAGTCAGAGAGGCATTAAAATATCTGTTAAGCTATCTGTTATAGTATCTGCAAACTGAAGCCTTTAAGAAGTAGTATTCTTCCATTCAATCATTTTTCAGTTTCCTGTAAACACAGTAAGAAAGGCATAATCCAAGGGGGAAGTTCATGGAGGTTCACACAGAAACAGAGATATGCACCTTTTAAATTTATTTCTCTCTCTGATATAAATTTAAACCTGTTTACATCTCAGGACTTCAGATGATTTATTTTTTTTTTTGTATGTATGTCTTTGTGTCACTTTTGTTAGGTTAGGAAATTGTAGTATCTCCATTCCTGATGGTGGAAACTGAGCTCTGGACTGATAAATGCAAAAGACTTTACGACAGAAGGGAGATTTAGATACCCAACCCAAGACTAACCTCTTACCCACACAGCTAGTCCTACAGACACCTTTGCTAATAAAGTTTTTTGCTCACATGAAGTAATGCGTGTCCCAAATGGCTTCTGTTATGTTATGGTAGCGCAATCTGCTGGACCTGTATGTGGATCCAGGCAGAATTTGAATACTAGGTGTGCATTCCCTCCATGGCCTGGCTCCTATCAGGATATCAGTCAGGGTATATCTCTTAGACTAGGCTCCAAGTGGACTGCAGTGGCAGCCTTGGCATTCATGTGGAGAAAAACATGTGGAGAAGGACTAGATGGTGGCGGTACTCCAGTTTACACAACAGTCTCGTGGTTAGAGCATTTGGTGGTGATGTGATGCAGTCCCTTCTCTACAGTATGTGGGATCATAGTCCACGTGCTGTAGACATGCTATTCTTGAAAAAGTGCCCCAACTATCAGAGGATAGTTGATGTATTGAAGATAGTTGAATTTCAATTCCTCCTTTAAAAGTTTTCTGTTAAGTTAAATAGTACAGGGAACTGAAGCCAGTTTTTCAAAGGCTAGCATCCTACCCATTCATATTAAAACCAGAAGATGGAATTTAGTTTTAATATTTTTCTTGGGTAGTTTCTTTTCTTTCTTCATCTTCTTGAATTAATTTAGTGGTGCTGAAAAGTTCTGAAATTATTTCCTGGACTAGATTCATTATTTAAGACAATGGGAGTTGTTTAGTTTACTTCACTGGGAATTAGAACAAGTAATTTATTAAAAGGCAAGATATAGCATGAGCGAGCAGTAAAGCCAACTCTCCCTTCTCTTGTTCCTCCTACAGAGACACACAGGCACTCTCGCATGTAATTTCAGCTTTGATCTCCAATTGTGAAAATAGTTTTTTCTCCAGGCTTTTTCATTTCTTGGTGATTTGAGGAGAGGTTACTGGTGATGGTGTGGGCACCTTCCTACTGCAAACTGGACTAATATCATTAATTCTTCTCACAGCTTTTATCAAATAAGTGCCAGAGCATAACATGCAGTATTTAGCATAGATTTTTTTTTTTTTTCTGGTTTGAAGCAGTTATGTGGTGTGATGTTCATAATGTTTAAACGACTCCCTTTCTGGCACATCTGAGCTGTAGATTTTAGGGGTGGGGAGCAAAACAGAGACTGTGTCTGAAAATGAGCAAACAACCAGTGGGATGGATTTGTTGTAATGCAGCATCTTATTAATAATACTGAAGTGCATCTTGCCCCTTCACCAGTAGACAGTGTAAGTCATTACTGATGTGCTGTTATCACAGCTGCAAGAGCATTTACTGATAAATCTCCTGAAGTGTGCAAAGCCCCCACACCAGCTAGCTGCTTTATGCATGTGAAGGGTAAATGTGAAAGCCTTTTTTCTCTGCCCCCAAGAACATAAGTACTTGCCTTAATTACTGATTACTGCAGATCCTGCTCCTGTTCTCATTGGGGTCAGATCTTTGCAGCTGAACTCAATGAGACTGTAATCAGGGCAATAGAGAAGAGGGTGCCTCACAAAGAAGAGAAAACCTTTTATAATAAACCTCAGTAACTATGAGGGATGTTATAGCTTTCTCTTCCCTGCAGAAAGTTGACTTTCAGTTTGGTATAAAAGGCAGACTATGGACTCTTAACTCATTCTAGGAGTTCTTCCATAGATAGAAAACTAAGCAATCTCAGAAGTAAAAAAGAAAAGAATTAATCTACCTGGGGAAATAGCACTTGAAAAAATGCAAGGTTGTCAATCAGATGAGAGAAGTTCTAAGTGGTGGAGAGAGTATACCATGTTTTGTCTTACAGTGGAGAAAGATGTCGGCACTCTACCTGATGTATTCTCTTGGACCACAGATAATAAGACCGCATTTCTTTTGATGCCACCAGCTGTGGTTAGAAAACCAGCACTGAACAATGCTATGACACTAGAGGGGAAAAAACTGCCACTGACCTTTTCTTTTGCTCTTATTCTTTTAAGCTTTGCTAAGGAGGGATAGTACTGATTGGAATTAATTTTATGGAGAATCTTAAAGGATATGCCTTAAGGCTTTTTCCTCTTTCTGCAGTTAGCAATACTATTGGAAGGCTGCATGTATTGCTCTGCTAGAACAATCATAACTAGCCATTGCCTTCAGGTTTTCTTATTTACTTCTGTGACAGTGACTTGTGCAAGCATGATTGAATTCAGACAAGGTGGTTATTTGCATGGCATATTCTGCCTTAAAATTTTTAATGTCTGCCTATTCTCCATAATTTTAAATGTTATGATGCATTACCCTACAAATGTCCTTACTCTACAAATCAACCTGAATCTGGTTTTGAACACTCCAGTAATTTTAATAATACATTAATTTTCATAGTGTTAAGAATCTTTTAATCTCACTCTGCCCTAGGATATGATTTTCAAAAGCACTCGTCATTGATCTAATCCTTCTCCCACTGAAGTTAACAATAAGGCTTCCATTAAATTAGATGGGAGGCAGAATTAGGCCAACTTTAATCCCTTTCAAAATAGTTCCTGGTTCATAGACCTGCTTGCTGCCTGAGCCCTCAAATAGGAAATTACAATTGAGATTACTGTTTGATAATAAACCTCTCTATCTATAGTAAACCAGATGACAGGCTGGATCCCAGTCTTAACGGCAAGGGAAGTTTAGGTCCCTACTTGTCTGATGCTTAAATCTTCTGCAAAACAAATGAAATAATTTGTCACTTTTAAGAGCCAGAAGGCTGTCTTGTAACTCTTTCTTCTGTTTATTGCTCCCATCTTTGCATTCAGTGTAGATAAAAACTCCTATAAGTAAAGACTCCGAACTTCTTTTCCTCATAGTAGACCTAAATCGACTCCTTATTAATCCTCTGTATTTTCCTGGCTGTATACAGGGTTGGGAATGTAGATTATATGAAGGACTGCTGTGAGGTTACCCTGCTGATGACAATATTACTCTAAAGATATATTTCTACAATATATTGTCTGACTCTGAACCTCTAATTCACAAGGAGGACATAATAAATTCTGTCTCTTCCTATAGATTCCAATAATCCTCAAAATCACGGGCAATCTTTGCTTTTCCATCCTCTTAAATACCCAGTGGTCCTGTATCTTTTACAAACAGTCAGCATTCTTATTGCTTGACCTTGTTGCTGTTTTCTGACTATTTTAATTCTGCATTAGTCATGTGTCGTCCACAGAGCTGTGTAGAAACATAATCAACTTTTCTGTACAGACAGGGAACGTGTTTTGCAATTGGCATGTTGTGATGAGTCCATTCGGGACCCTAATGAATATACTAAACAGGTTGGGGGAGATGGGAACTCTTTTGGATTTATCTGAAAACAATCTTTGGAGCAATTCAGCAAAACAAAACAAAATAAGGAAGAAAAAACGTTTTCAGTGCTTCAATTGCGACATTGTTTGCTTCAAAATGAAATGCTTCAATTTTAGGTGACTTAAACTTCAGGCCCAGTTCCAAAGGAAAATATCTTGGTTTAAGAAAGAATATTTTAGCAAAACTTTTTAATTATTTTGATTCACTGCTCCTTCTTTGTGCCTTTCCCTTTCCTGTGTCTGAAACTGCCAAAGTTGTGGCACTAGAGCTGTAGTCTGACCTTTACTATTTGCCACCACATTTTTTGCATAGTTCCAGTTGCATTGTCCTCACATCACACCAGAGTGGAAGACAACACTGAAAGCAGAGTCTGGACAGTCAGAGTTTTCTTGAGTGCCCTCACAGACCTTAAGTCACATTTGAAGCACCTCTCTGGGCTTTGCTTATGTCACCTGCAGAACAAATGGAATAAAGGTAAAGGCTAACAGAAATTGCATTCAAGAAAAATGTCCTGGAAGAGATTTAAAAATTCCTGGCTTAAGGGTGTAACCCTACTACTACTGTAACTACTGAAGGTGAAGGGTTATAAACTCTTCTGTGCTTATTTTCTGGTTTCTGATTCTGCCTCTGGAGCAACTGTACTGGCCACTGTAAGGAGTAGGAATACTTAGCTAAATAGAATACTAGTTCAAGCTGGTATGGCCACTTCTAAAATCTTTCCTCCGTAGCAAGATGGTTATAATTAACTGTCCTTTCTGGTGTTTGTGAGGATACTCAAAAAAACCACTACAGAAGAACAAAGTGCTATCAGTAGGTAATGCTGATGAATGCAGTTACTGGTTCAACAGAGCACTCATGGGAGTTTGACCAGGATTAATCTTGAAGTCCCAGCACATTTGCAGGTGAAACATGTTCTGAAGAAAAATAAGAGGTTAATCATTAGAAGACAGCTGACTGCTCTAAGCAACATCCTTTTTTCATCAGTGCTTATGATGCAAATAAAAAAACCAAACAACCCTACAACTAAATATAGCATAAAAGTCCTCAAAAGCCAGTCAATAAACAGTAATTATCTCTCACAGCTGGAAGCATGTTTTGCTTTGAGTCTAACCAACAAACTGTGCTTGACTCTGTGATGATTATTTCAATCAGGTTATAAAGGAGAATGTTATTTGGGAGCTGCTCTCTTGGAAGGTGTTCTTGTAAATGTGTGCATATTTCTGAACTCTTCTCCTCCTTTCCAAACTGCTACAGACCTTGATAAATGGTAAAGCCTGGCTGATTTGAATGCAAAGTTGATTTGTGATTCAAATACTGCTTTGGGCAGAGCTTCATCAGATCTCTTCCCTGTGCTCCCACTTGCTACTCCTGTGCAATCACTAGTCTCAAAATAGCAAAGCAGACTTCCAGTATTTGATCCAGGCCCAATGGATGAATGCCACTTGAGAGGTGGTGAATCACAGTATTTTGGGAGGGGAAAAAGGAAGGGAAGAGACAAGAAGGCAGCTTTTGGAAGAGGAGTTAAAAAATAGGCCTGGCATGTTTCGTGGTCCCTGACACAGTGATTTTTTTTCAGACACCTCAGCAGTGCTAGGGAGTGGCCTAAAGTATGAGAGCTTGAGAAACATGATCCTCATGACTGACTACCCTAATGCTGTCAAACTGAAGGACAAGTTTTAATTGATTCTCAAAATTAACATGTCAACAACCAGATCAGGAAACTAAATTTTGTAATGCTTCTGTAATACATCTTCCTTGTCCCAGGAAATGAAATTCTCAGTGTCCTACTACCAAACTCTTCATAGAAATCCTGGGCTGGTACACATAACTCCCATTTCAGTAAGAGCCACATTTTTTAGTAATATCTTGCAATTCGTGGGTCCTGTTTTAGGAACTGCATGACCTTTGAGGGTTTCTTTTTCCATGCTAGAATGATGGTTGTCTTTTGGAAAATAGCATCTATTCTGATGTTCAGTCTCCATTTCTGACAGTATCCACATATCTGTTTGTTTTCTCAGTGCATAAATAAAATGGTGCAAGGCCCTTGTAGATGGATGTGTGCTACATGTCGATACTCCAAATTGCTACAGACCTTCCTGTTTGTCTTGTGCTTGGTTTCTTGGGTTTTCAAGCAATTTCTACCTGAGATACAGCTGCAGCTTCAGATATTTCACATATGCTCACCTTCCTTCTTCCTAACTAGGTTGGTTGAAGTTTTTCCATTTGTTTTCATATCTGTGGTGTATTTGGGAAAGAAAAGAGGCTGCCAATCATTTTACTTATTAGTTAAGTTGATCTCTGTTTTTCTAGAATGACATGAGCAAGGAAGAAATTTTGAACTCCCACGAGGGATATTTTACGTTGTTTGGTTATTTTTTCAAACAATGGCCTCTTTCTTGGAAGACATTTACATTTTCGTAACTAACATTTTAGTATGCTGAATGTAACTTTTGCTCCATTGTGCTGTTCAATTTGTATTTCATGACTTTAAAAGCATTTAGACTGTCATTAAAAGTTAGTTGAAAATAAAAGCTGGTTCCTTTCTAGGTCAGGTGCTGCTTTCTTCTCTTTTGATTTTGAATTATTTGTGCCGTAGGTTACATATGAAATTACTTCAATTCACATGGGGAATATAAGGCTGAGAAGATTTGTGAAACATCTCCAGACGTAGCATTTTTTTTTTTCCCTATTACAGCCAAAAGGGAAGGATCCTCACTGTAGTTAAAAATTGTGTTTGATTTTTCTCAGTACAGAACAGCAATATCAGCAAGGATTTCCAAGACAAAAAGAAGTAGAATGGCAAAGCGAGTTGTTGATTGACTGGTAGAAATTCGCGTTGCTTGCTATAAGATGTTACGTGCCATGCAACTGGATGGCAGTGGAGTCTCGTTGGGAGTTTTTGCTAAACTAACCATTCTTCTAAACAGAATGTCAGGCAGGACACATTGGATATGTCTGAGGGTTTTACAGTGGTGCCATTTCCAGTGTGTGCCTGATCAATCCTTGACAACCATAAAGCTTGTTCTAGTAGAGAGGTATTTTTTTCTTTCTTTTTTTCTTTTTTTTGATAAAGGCTCATATATGGAATGAGTCTCCCTTGATCAAAGCTACTGAGGAATAGGATCGATGGAGTTGGGTGGTCATAGGTTTAAGTAGCCCTAAACATTGTAAAACTGTGATAGAGTGTAAAAGTATGATACAGCACAGAAATTCATCACAATCAAAAGAGGTTCTCCCGAGATTAGTGTAGAACAGAATATCTTGGTGTCGTTCAGATGTTCTCACAAGGCTACATTCTTGGCAGCTATTCAGTTTGGCTGGTCTTTTTGTTTTTCCAACTGTATATGGACTTCTTTTGTTTCAAATTAGTCTGTTGATTGGCTGCAGATGTACACTAAAACAAAGGACATTTTGGTGTACATTTTCAAGTGACTAATGATTAGCGTTGGTTGGAAACTTTTCCACTGAAATGATTTGACAGACATTTGTGGTTACAGCAAAATTGATATTTTCTGTGGAAATGCATCAGTTTTGCCAAGGGAAAAAAACCCCAACACTTTTTTGTCAAGTCATCCTGAAATTCATGGTTTATTTTAGGTCAGCTTGTTAATGGCTCTAAGTTGTTGCATTGTTTCAGGGCACTACTTAAGACATGTTTTTTATGACCTCTTTTGTTGCTCTGGGCTCCATTAATCAGTCTACTTCATACCTCAGTATCTCCTGTTGGAGATGGCATGGTAGCAACCTGGGAACCATAGGCTGTGATGCCTTCAGATGGAGAAACTATCTCATAGAGGAGGTTGTGGATAAGATCGCAACTCTTGTGGGGAAGGTGCAGCAGCACTAAGTTTGTAGTTGCAACTTGGTAGGGGTTTGGATGCCTCCTGTGCAAAATGTAGTTGTGGAAAGCATAAAGCTTCCTTTTGAAAACACTTCTATCCAGTCCTAATAGGATTAAAATCTTATTTATATGATGCCTCCTGTTAGCATCTGTAGTTTTAGCACTTTATTTCTTTTTGCAGAGATGCTTTCGTGCTCAGTTTTAAGGCTTAAAAATCAATAGTAAATTATTTTGCTTCTTTTTATTTGAATTTTGAGGGTATTTTTGTAAAGCCTTTAAAATCCCTTAAGTCCCATTTTCAAACTCTTCTCCACAAGCAGAGGGGTTGAAACTTAGCTTTCATTAAGAACATAAAAGACCATTAAGTAATTACTTGTTTTCAGGAACTGTGGCTCTATGGGGAAAACAAAAACACATAAGACTCTCATTGATATCATGAGAACTGGTAATTTGGGATAGTGATAGTGCTAGCTTTCCAAACACAAGTAAGAGCCATTGCACAGGAGTAATTGTGATACTTGTTTTGGTGGTGATTGTAGTAGATTTCAGGCCTTTAGGAAAAACCGGAACAGAAACAGAAACAACTTTTCCATTATTACCTTCCTTCTCGCTCCACGGGTGCAGTAGTCTATGCATGGGGCTTGTGTATTTTGTGTCAATGTGCTTGTTATCCCAAGACCAGATCAGTCAAAGGAAAATCCTTCCTCCTTTCCTTCCCCAAGAGAAAAATGGATGGAGGGGGAAAAGAAAGGAAGGAAGGAAAAACGGAATATGGAAGGAATGAGGAAACCAGTGGGGAAGAGGGTTGGGAAAAGGCTGCCAGACCCTCCCCTGGTGTAAACTGCTTTCACTGGTTTCAGTGGAGCTAGGCTAACTTGTTTTTCATAGGGGAGACAACTGCTGAGAGCACACTGCTTGGCAGGTAATGTGGCGTTGGTTAATAACTGGAAAAATGTAAGACAGAAATCCTCTGGAAGTGTTCTTGCCCCCCCCACCCCTAGTGGTCATTTCAGAAAGCCTACAGCTTTCTACAGAAAGCCAATGAATATCTGTAGTTGCCCAAGATTAAATCATCAAAATCACTTTTCAGCATCCTTTTGCCTTCTCCCACTAAGATTTATTTCTGCTCATAAACTACAGCTTAGAGCTGCTGCAAGCTCAAGTTTGTCTTGATAGTGAGAAGATACTGAATACAAATAGTTTTCCTTGAACTCAACAGTGGACCAATGAAATTTCTCTGAAGCCTGCAGTGATATGCCTGGGATGAATTGAGTCCACCAAGTGTACCTTGGGACAAAGTGAGGTGGGATGTAAGAGGGTGAAACAGCCAAATTTGTTGAAAGATTTTTAATCTCCAACATGTCAGTGTCCTGAGGCAAAAGATTTCTAGTATTGGAGCTAAGCCTATTTCTTCTTTACTCCATCATTTGTATACCTCATAGGGAATTTGGTTACAGTTTGTGCAATAGAGCGGAAGTCTTTTTTGCACTGCAAACTTACTTTATAACACAATCGGTGTTTTTTTTTTAGTAAAAAACTATTTTTTTTTTTTTTTAAAAAAGGATGCATTTTTCTCTTTTGTATCTTTTCTCATGCTTTTGCTAAAATGGCTATCTCTAGCTCTGATTTTTGCAGTGGCTCCCATCTCTATGATCATAAGTCATTAAATGTTCACAAAAGTGAATAAGCTGCTTAATGTCCTATTCCCCTGTGACTTGAGACTTTATCTAAAAAATCCCCTAATAAACATCCTCCCAATTACTTAAACATCTGTCCTAGTACCATGCAATTGGAGCATGGAGGAAACAGAAGGGACACACTAACCAAATGTAATTCTTGTAAAACAGGGACATAAGGAGATCAGATTGATAACTGAGCACATCAAGGATTTAATGTTATCTAAATACTTAAAGTCCATGCTTATGCAGGTACTGATAACCTCAGACGGTATCTACAATATCCTTCATTTGAAGAGAGAATAGAAAGGCCCACTCGTTTGTACCCAGAAGTGTGCATGCATAGGGGCTCTAAGTTATTAAAATTAATTTTACAATTAGAGAACACACTGAATCTGTGAATTAGTACGATAATGACAGGAACAGATGTCACTTGCTGCTGAATGAGCAACAGAAAATATCAGGAGTGTACTGTGCAATGCTGTCTTATGCTTTCTGACAGCCAGCTGAAACTCCCTGAAGTCAGCCTGCTCCTTAAAAACCTTACCCTAATGTTTTTCTAGCCAGAGGCATGTTGCAGTAGTGACAGAAGGCACCCCCTGTGCAAGTCTTAACCCCCTCCATCCCCTTTCCTCAGTCTGCCAGAAACCCTGGGCAGAGTCTATTCAATCTACTCATTCTCCTCAGGGATGTGTCAAACAGAAAATCAAAGTTAATTCTCCAGAGACTTCTATTGGACGAAACCACATACAGACCTAATCCTAATTATATAATTTTCTATTGTCAAACATAATTTCACTGGGTCAAGATGTTACTCATATCTCATGACAATGTGATTTTTTTTTTTTTTTTTTTTTTTAAGCATTAGGTTAATTTAAGGCAGAGGTGGAGACTCTTGGTCCCACAGTTCTGTGATACCAGCAAAATCACAGGAAGTTTTTTAGAGGAAGGGTGGAAGGATTGAACAGATACTTTTCTGTGATTACAAAGAAAAAAGTGAAAATATGATGACTAGAGTGTGAAGGGTGAACAGTCTAAGGTTCCACTAGAGCAGACATTGCTGCTGCTTTGGTGATGGGAACCATCCTGTGGCTTTTGTGTATTTGATTAATAAGCAAGATAGGGTTGGAAGAGTTGAAAAGTTATGCATAATGTAGACATGCATAGCTGGCTGCACATTACTAAAAATGTGAAAAGGGGTAATAGATAGCTGGGGATCATCTGTAGGGTGTCTGAGAAGACCTGGTGGAAAGATCAGCCATGCAGTTGTTCTTCAGTCCTCAACACGACTGCAGCTCTACGGAAGGCTGTTTCTTTTTTTTCCCCTCCTCATGACTTCACAGCAGAAATGGTATAGACAAATTACCACCAAAAATGATGTGACAGTTTGATACTAAGCGGTTTTTAATTGAGTGGTGTTATGGTGAGAGAGATTCTAAGGGAGGGAGACCTCAATCCCAATCTGTTTACACAATTACATGAATCTGTCATGGACATGGATAGTCATATAATCCAGATCTACTTGCTGTGAACAAGCCAGGTTCAAGTTGCTTCCCACATGCCCTGGAAATGGGAGTAATGGGCTTTTGTCAGAGTGCCCTTTGCAGCAGTATGATGTGATGTTAGGCACTTGAGGTTTGTTGGCCATACAAACCCTGTTCCCATTCTTGTTGTTTGGTTCAATGCAAGTGATTTTGTGAGGAAGTAATTAAATCAAATGAAAGCATTATATTCTCCAAGGAAATAGCAGAAAGCTAGCACAGTATTTACAAACCATATACTCGACCCTCCAGCTTGTTCAGGAGGGCTTTTCTGTTCTAATTCTTTGGATGTGCTTTGGTGAGTCAAGCAATTGTGTGACTTAACACACTATAAACACAAAGGCCTTGGATCACGTGTGAGTTAAGACACTGAGTTCTTGTGAAGCAATAGTATGGTTGAGATAGAAGTGTGCTGATTCTGTCTCTTGAAATATTGAGCTTAAAACTCCTTGTTTTGCAGTCATCACTAACAGTTGCCATGTCCCTATTTCTTATTTTGGAAAGCTCAGTTTCTTCTCAGAATCCTCAGTGCAGAATGACTTGAAGGTGTCTTTCAATTCCAAGAGAGAATTGCAGGCATGGTCTCTGGGGTCTAACCTGTCCGGCTTTAGGTTTTCTGAGAAGGCATGTTTGCAACCTGAATACAGGAACATTGCATCCTTGCAGCCCACCTGTTCTTATCACTGTTGCTGGGGGAAGTAGACTTAACTTTTCCTGGTGGCACGTGAGCGTACTTGGTTAGTACGTACACGAGATCCTACCTGTCTTTAAGCTAATTTTGTTTATAGTACGTATGCATTGTAATGCTGAGAAACCATATGAGGCTTCAACCTGTTGAGACTGCTATCAAGCAGAGTTTTGTATCTGACTTCAGTGAAAATCACTCTGGTCCCTTAACATTGTTCACTGTAATCTTTGGTAAGCTCTGGCGGGCAAGATAAGGAAAGCATTTTTTGAGATCTATTTTTAAAGACCTTTAGGACATGCTGTTAACTATTTCTTCTATTTTGCTTGTAGTCTAAGTGAATTACCTTCTTTCCTCTCACTCTAGCCGGGTGCCTCCGGCCTAGGAAGCCCCATACCAGGCAGGGCCACGAGAGGGCACCCGGGACACGCCGCTCCCGGCTGCGCCGGCCAGGCAGGGGCAGCCCGGGGCAGCCCCGGGCACCTTGCTCCAGAGCAGCGTTCGCTATTTTTTCCATGGGTAACTTCAGTCAAAGTGACTGACGAACTTCAGCTCCTTTATCTCATCCTTCCACAGGTGAGGGATGAGCCATATGCATGCGCACCCACATCTCCGCATGCTAAAATCAGCGGTTTGTTTCGTGAAAACACATAGGACTCCAAAATTGAATGGGCAATCCTATGCCAACAGCCTATTCTCGTACTTGCCAAAGCATAAGAGCAACAATTTTCTAGTAAAGTCAGGAAGCTCAGAGAAATGTTCAAGCTTGCTAAAGCTAAAAATGAAATGAAACTGAATTGCTTTGAGTTTCCAAGTTTAAATGAAGTTTATTCTCCTCTTACTGGGCAAACTTTAATGATTTGCACAAGGTACTGTCATACAAGCCATTGGTTATGGCAATCATTCTCTAACTCCTAGTTTGGGTAATAAATTTTCAAAAAATACATATAGATCCAGGTATCTCTCATGAGAAGATGTAAATCAGATAATTCCAGTCCTCTGCGTTTGTGGTTTTTTTCCTATCTCTGGTTGAAAAGGGCTACTGCTGGAACCAGAAAGAAGTTGCCAGAAAGGTTAGCCAGATCAGAATATGCTTCTGCCATCTCCCCCTAATTTCTTAGGAAGGGATTGATCAAACCTCAGATTAGCTGCCTAAAAGCTACAATCCAAATAAGTCATCAATCTGCCGTCAAACTGTCACAGAAACAAACACCTAGATATCCGTTCTTCCTGTCGATCTTGAAATAGTCTTTCACAATGGGAAGAATCGCTCCTTGGATGTTCTTACTTTTTTTTTTCCTGGGAATGATAGAAAAAGCCTAGGGGCCTGATTTTTAGATGGCTTAGCTGGCCAGATGAATGTGAAACAAGAGGACCGTAACTGGCTAGCAATAGGTAGGTGAAGAGAATCAAAGATCCTTGTTGTCTCTCCAGCATTACTGAACTTGTCGTGCCATGCCCAGCAGGTAATCTGTGAAAGCTCCGTGAAGTGATATTTATTTGGCTGATACCATTTTGTATTTAAATTCTGGGACTCTCCTTAGTGGAAACATACAGTTTTTGGTTTCATTTTTATATAAGAGAATGGGTCTCAACAAAGGAATAAATCATACATCATGAAAAAGACACCTGCTGTTACTTTTTCTGATGTTTTTCTTCTTTTTGTCTTTTTCTTTTGCTAGAAGTTTTCAAACAAAATGTGATAGTGATTTTAAAACTATGGGAGAATTTGTAACATCAGAAAGAGGAAGCTAAACTTTGAGGCTGTGCTGAGACTGCACAGGAGTTGAGAAGATAGTGAACACATTTCATGCCCTGAAGGCAGGACTGACACTAAACCTTCTACACTTTTCTTTGTGAGTTCCCTGGGCAAAGGCTGTCTCTTTCTTTGTGTAATATAAAGATTTGGACAACATGAGCTGAAACCCAACAGGACTGGGACTTTTTGTGATCTTGTAATAAGGCTGATCAGTGGCAAACCACATAGATATCTGGTATGCTCTACAATACCACAGTGTCATATTTATCTTGTCCTGGGTTAGGCACAGAATAATTTTCATTAATATAGGGAGCTTTATATATTAAAAAAGCCATCAAGATACACAGAATGTGCATATTTATAAAAATATGACCAGATTGCAATTTTGTTTTCCTTCTGGAAGTTGGATATTTTCAGACAAACATTATCTAGCCTTTTATCATGTTTTCATAAAGTTTCAAAACACAAGATTCAAGAGATCTGTGATCACATTTTAATTCACCGTATCCTTTCTGTAGCTTTAAAGAAGTTCTCTTTTTTACCTACTCATTAATTTAGTTTCTCCATTTACAAAATGTAGATAACTCCATTTTTCAGGGGTGATGTGAGAGTAAAAGCCATTAATGATTTTAAGACATTCATATTAAAGTTGTGAAGGCCATATAAGTACTGAGATGTCAAGAAATATTAAACAATCTGCTGCAAACATCTCTGCTTTTTTCTGTGTTGTTCATTAGTGTGCACTCAGAGATGACCTTAGTGTTGCTGGTGGCACCCTTTCAGATCCTGTTTAAAACAACTGTTGAATGACTCACTGTTTCAGGAATATGGAAAGTTTCCCAGAGTGCGTTTATGCTCTACTGTCTTAGACTTCAGGAGATGGAGCTGATCAGGAAGGCTGTTAGAAATGGCTGAATGTACTTATAATGGGTGGACTATTCTCCCCTGCTTTGGAACATCTGCTCATGATTTTAAAAATAAATAAATCGAAGAAAAAAAAAAAATCTGTTGGCTGTGCCTGGTAGGAAGCAAATACAGGTTGTTTTTGTGTCGCTGATGATGTATCTTCAGGGGATTACGCATGCCAGTTGCTTGACTTCAAGGAAAATTTTCAGTGGAGTGACGATACAGACGTAGTGTTGATCTAGAGTAATCTTTCTTTTTTCCAGTACTTCTGTTCTCTCTTTGCTACTTTAGGCATGGCACTAAGCCTTACAATTCAAATCTGAACTCCAAGATTCTTAAAATGTGAGTTAAGATGTAGGTTTTTCACACGGTTTGTTTTCAAAATTGGCATCTCTTTCTTCCCCCGGCCAGGTTCTTTTCTTCTGTTTGTTTCTTCAGTGAAATTTATAAGCCCATGTTTTTGCCATGGCATGCTGTCTCTGTGGAAATTAGTATGATGTCATAAACCTGACATTATGACTTCAGATTCAGAGGAAATAGGCTGCCAAGAAGCAAACAGAAGCTTGTTGAGTGTACAACTGTGTTGGAAACAGATGAGTGAAACTTGAACTGAGGGTGCAGAATCTAAATTCTAAAAGGAATTTTCCCAGAACTGGAAAGAGAGGAACTCAGGATGTGGTCTCCAGGTCTGTTCCTGACACAGTCCTGAGGGTGATGGATATGGCAGGCCATGTCACAGTTATCTATTGTCTCCAAGTTTATTTAGAAGAAAAAAGGAATCTAAACAGATATGAGTGACATCTGAGATTTTAATTTGAAAATGAAAAGCATTTGAGATTACTGGGATCTGATTTCTTCAATTGCCATTTTGCTTTCTAGATTCTCCTTTACTCTTTTCCTCTTTTTTTTCTCCCTGACTGAAAGTCTTTAGTAATTAAGTTGGGAAAAAAACTTTGAAAAAAATGACAGAAGTGCTCACATCTGCCTGCAAATGAAGGTAGTATGAACCACTTGGTCTGGAAACGAACCAATCATCTCATCTGGAATAAATGTAAATATTTGGTTTAAATGTCAATGTTAACTATTTTACTGCTGGTCAAAAAGGATACTGAAGGTGAAAGATGTACATTTGCAGTTTGAATGTCTGCTGCTAACTAGCACTTACATCTTTCTCTCAGTTGAATTTGAATACTGGAACACAGAATCACAAATTCATATATTTAGCTGTAGCAACACTCTGGGTAGATTGAGGGAAAAGATGGGCTTCGCTGATAAAAAGTATCTCCAAAACTAGAAGGTTAAAGTATGTTGTGCTTTCTCTAACGTATTCCCATTACATGCAAGGTGCCACTGCCTGGACAAGACACTGAAGTAAAAAGAATGGAGATGAGAAGAGCACAGTGATGATTCATACTTTGCTTTACAATGAAAGAATTAAGATACTTGTAGCTTGTGAAAAAGAAATGGTTTATTCTTGGTATGAGTGCTTGCGTGGTGGGAAGATAATACAGGTTCTTGAACTTAGCAGGCAAAGTTATCACAAAACTGTAAAGAAGCAAAAAACCCTCTTAAATGGGATATAGAGTACACATGTTAAGAGCTAAGGTGCAAAGGCTAGTTAAATATCAAATGAGTAGTGAAGATTCTCTCATTGGAAGGCTGTAAATATCCATGGGATGTAGTTCTTAGTGATATGCATTAGTGCAGTCAGAAGTATTGCACTTGTTATGAGTTTTACCCAAGAAGTCTGAGGCCTCTGTTTCCATGTTTCTGAGCCTTGCAATCCATAAGTCTTGAATACATTGTTGGTTTTGATAGAGCAAAACCATGTTTGTATTGCAGGAGAGCTATTCCTATGATTAGACATAATAATAGACACACGTTTCATATGTGAATATGATTTACCAATGCATTCTTGTACTTAGGAAATGAAGAGGGGAAAAGAGAACTAGTCTTTAATATATCAGAAATACATGAGAAAATAAGTTCAAGTAATGATTTTGAATGCCCTTATTAGGCTTCATTGTCATGTTGCATTTCTTTACAATGGTTTTAATTGCATTCTAGGTCAATATTTTGTTAATCACTGTTTTATTGGTTTTTACTATTATTATTATTGGTAAAACTTTACAATATAACACAATAAAGACTAATGAGATGTTGTGAATAAGGTATCAAGGCTGCTTGGTTTAAATAATATTTGGAAGAGTGAATTTGGCTCATGAGTTGCTACGACCTGAATTTTCACTAGATAGGGTTCATTTGAAGGTAGCGTGAGGCTATACGACTTGTTTAAATGTTAGCAAGATACTAGTTTTAACTTGCAGGAAGAACCTCACTGCACTTTCAGAGATATCTTTCTCTCTTCATCTCTGATCAATAGGTTTTATTTTTAAACTTTATATATATAATAATTATGTATGTTTATGTGCATTTAGAAGTTAAAATGTTATTTCTATTGTAAAAAGTGTAGTTGCGAAAAATGTTCCAATAGTCCAAGAATAAATAGTGCTCTGCAAATAGCATCAAAGACACATCAAGGACATTTTCTTGGATGAACTTTTTCTGTGCTTCTTGTTGATCTTATGTTGTGAAATGTTCTGGCAATTTGTGAAGCAGTGAACAGATGAGTTTCCTGTGGTTCTAGGAGGTGTCATGGATATTGGATCACAGCATTTCTTCTAATTACAGCTGAACACATTGGTGCCTTGTGGTCAATGTGACTTAAAAAGGAGAAAATAGATATGCCAAGTCTTTGTGCATATTCATTAGACTGATATATTAAGAGAGAATTATTTATGAGAACATGCCATCTCAGTGAAGTTATCAGAGGTCGTTTGTTTGTTTTTTTGTTTTCTTTTTGTTTTTTTAACTTTGTTTTTTTTCTAAAATGCTGCCAGGAAAAGAGATGTTGTGGTACATGGATAATGAGGCATTGCATCAAAGGTATTTCTTAAGTGCAAGTAGTTACAATAAAAATTGCCAAGAGTGGCAAATTATCTGGAACACTTGCTTTTTAAAATAGCACCCTTTCCCACACACCCATATAGATGTACTCAAGAAAAATGCTGCGGTCCCACTGGTCTGTATTACAAAAATCCTGTCCTGAATTTCCTTTACTTCTGATTAGGGTTGAAGAGGTTTATGTATTGCACAGACTGCAGTGTAAGGCACCTCCTCGATCATAACCTTGCCACGGCAACCCTAAGTGTTACTGTGAAAAAACTGTGGTTCCTATGGAGTAATTTGTACTAAAAAGATATTTTCATGGGTTCAGGTCTGCAGGCTGATGCATGCCATGAAGCACAGTCAGGGGTTTGCCCATTTCTGACCTCCCAACAGCAAGGTTTGGGTGAAATAGGGACCCTTTTTAGCCTGCCTACGTTTTAAGTGCAGATAGGCTGCTCTTTATATCTTACCTTGGGTTCAGTGTGGACTACAAGTAGTGCTCTGAAATCAGCAGGAGAGCTAATGGAGGGATGTTGAACTCCTCAGAACCTGGGATGAGAGGGGGAAGAGAATCAGGTCAATTGCTGGCATTTTTAGCAGAGGCGCCTAAGGGGCTTTTGAGGCTGAATTCCTTTTTTGGTTCTGCAGCTGGCTTGGCTTGGTCTCAGTTAGAAAATATGGGGATGGATCTCATATTAGAGCTTGTCTTTGGAGAAAATAATTTTAAAAATAAATCAAGGTATGATCTCAGGTCAGAATAATTATTCTGCAATAACTTCCACGTTTTAGCTCACGCTAGTTTTGGGTATAGGTTAAATGAAATAGTGTGAAGGCAAGTTTACTGTGAAATATGGTGAGCTAGTGCCAAGTTATTAGTTAGAGCCATTTCCTAATATTAGACAAGCTCTTACAGGTATTTATACAACCCCTCTCCTGTGAATAATAAAGAATATGGGTCACTAGAGCTGTCAATCAGGGCCTTTCATTCTATTAATCTCTGGTGTTACTAAAAATGTTTTTTCGATTATGGATTGAATGTGATGAGCTAAAAGCCATGACGAAACACATGGTTTAAGTCTCAAGCTGCTCAAACATGCATTTAGGAGGAAGAGTTCTTCTTATTGCAACATATGTGTGTAACATACTGAAAATGGCACATAAGAATTTTAGGTGGATAAAGAAGTTCTTTATACAGTAGGTCCAAAACATATGAGAAATTGAAGCTTATAATATAATCACAAATAACTGTCACTGATTGGAAAAACATTTGCTCTTAAATTGCAGCCCAAAATATTTATTAAAGAAAAAGACTGTGGTATTTTTCCCATCAGAAATATTGAAACATATCAAAACAAACTTTTCATGTTGCTTCTAAATGGTCTTTCAAAACTGGTTTTGAAGAGTGTGTAAGAAATTGGAGAAAGGAAATGCAATTTTCTATTTCTTTTTTTCAAGGAAAAAAAATGCCTAAAGAATAAGAAAAAGAGATTTTTCATCTTCTCCTTCACTACTAATTTCTATTTCAGGCTTTTTCTTTTTTCAACTTTTCCTTTAAAAAAAACAAAACAAAACAAACGAGTGGAGAGAAACGAAGAAAATATCATAAATATAATTTGAAAAATTGTAAGTTTTGTATTTCTGCAAAATGTGTTAAAAGAATGTTTTCAGATGAAATGCAATGGTATCATTTTCTTTTAACCTGCAATCTTAACTGAGGTTGCAGTGTTGAATTTTTTTGTTCGAAAACTGGAAGAATTAATCAGAATTACTTTGCCTAATACAGTATGTGAAAGTCACACATTTCTTCCTGGCAATTTTTCAGTACTTCTTGCAACTTGCTATGTGAGGCTTTGTGTATATGGAAAATTTCTTAACTGGTACGTGTTAGTCAAGTTTGGGTATTTTTGTATGTTGTTCTGCGATTCTAGAAGTGCCAATTTTTATGTGGTATATCAAATTGAGTTTCTTTTTGCTTGTAGTAATTGAAAATATCATGAGCTGATCCAATGTAGGAGAATTATTTACCTTTGTCCTAGAAACTGCCAACTCTGTAATTACCTACTATTTCCTATGGCGCTCACCCTATTTCTTTAAGGGTAACATTTTCACTGGCAAACCGCTTATGAGCAGAGACAGTAGGCTTTACAAAAGTGGATAGCTACCAATTTCATAAAGGTTTTTGATTCTTCTTTGCCATAACCTATTAGTTCAAAGTTTGATAAAAGCAAATTTAACACCAGCATGAATTTTGTAGAAGTAGATACAGTACTGTTGGCTGTGAGCACTAAGTTCTTTAGACACTGAAATGGAATTTAGTTGCCCAGAAACCTTTGCAAAGCTTGGTCTTTAGAGAACTAGAGTTCATACAAATTCTACACATCCTTTTCTGTTCAAGTCTGTAAAATGCCTTGAGACCCCTTAGATCCTTAATAAGTTGACCTGCTTATGGTAGGAAGACTGAGGATGGAAATAGAGGCATAAGAAATGTTCTAAGCACCCCTGATACTACAGTATGACAGAGAAGAGGTGAAATCTCTGGCCATATGAAAAAGATGTATCTTGATACGGGAGCTGAAGAATGCCGTAGGGAGGCTGTTTTACATGCTGAGAATAGCAAGTAAAGACCTATATTTCGGAACCTGACACATTCCTGAAATGTAGCTCAGTAATTATTTTGCATGTTATTATACGGGTCAGATTCTTAAAAATGCATCTAATGTTGGATACTAAAAATGCCAGCTGTCATGCTGCAATAATAACTGTAATTAATTGTAGGTAATAGTTAGCTGTATATACTGTTGTGTATCTACTGATCAAAAGATCATCAATATTACTGTCCCAACTAGGAAAGTGTCTTTTTTTTAAGGAAGCCAGGTCTTGAATTCAAATTTCCCTAGGTCTTTGCTGTAGTTCTAAACTCATACTGTCAGGACAGCTTTATTTCAGCTTTTTGCTCTAGCCTCAAATCTCTTTCTTTCCATCCCTCTTTACCCTCTTATGAGTGACTTCAGTTCTTTTTGTCCCTTAGTGCCATTTTTCTCTGCCAGTCACCTCTGGGAGTAACTTACTTTTACCTCTTACAGTATCCAGACTTAAGTAATACAAATTCTGACGTCTACAGTCAAACAAGCAATGCTTAGGCCTGGGTAAAACCTCCTTGTACAGATGTGAGCGCTTGCTTAGCTGATTTCTGAGAGGATGAAATTGGATAAAAATAGAAGATTCGGCAAAGTTAACTGTGGAGAGTCAGAAATCTAAACTGCAGAATCCACTACCATTGTTATCAGCTGGTTAGCATTTAAAATGAAAAAGGAAATTATTATCTATAGAGTCTGAACCATGACAACTGAAGCATGTACATGGATCTGTGTAAAAAATCATGCTATTGTCTCTGCTTTTCCTGTTATGTTGATATAATTTGCTCTTGTCATGGTTTTCTTCCTTTTATAATGAAGGTAGCATAGAATACTTTGTCTTCTGTACCATAAAAATCAGCTTTTTTGACCAAAATACAGCTGCTTTTTTGACCATTAAATACAATATCATTTAAGAGGATTTTTTCCAGCTGTGATTTCTCAGCCTATGTGTTCTAGTAAGAGCCTCTG
This sequence comes from Fulmarus glacialis, assembly GCF_000690835.1. Lineage (NCBI taxonomy): Eukaryota > Metazoa > Chordata > Aves > Procellariiformes > Procellariidae > Fulmarus > Fulmarus glacialis. The sequence continues at coordinate 44,905 of NW_009209550.1, forward strand.
AAGTCTTCAGGAGTATACCCGAAGATCAATACAACTAATCTTTTTATTTATACTGATTAGCAACAAAAATCAGTCCCTCAGCAAAGGCTTTTCTTTAATTATGAAGTCCTCCATAGCCATATCATACATTGAGAAGGGTTTGTTTTCATCATTTTATCTGTTGCTTTGGGTGTTTGTAACTACATCAGTGCCTACCTCTTTACTCTCCAGAATAACCTGCTGTTCCATTTTACTTTCTGTATGTTGCAGAAGTCCCTCCCATTAGAATTACTGGCCTGTCTAGGAGCCAGACCTGAAATGCAATACCCATCATGATATTTTGGTTCAAAACAGGTGCTGGTTGGTAGCATGTGCTAGCAGCTCCAGCTCAGCATATGCATCCCTTCACACTGTTAGTTTATGTGTATATTAAGGACACAGCCTATGTACAATTGCTGTCACAGCCTTTTCGTTAATACTCTCTTGCTTTGGACTACCTGTTCTTTTGGTGTATTTAGTGTTTCTGAAAGGTGTTAGATAAGTGGTGTACAGTCTTCCAGATGCTCCCAAACCATCCCGCCAATGTGTTTCAAAGCTCTTATTGCAGTATTTTCTTATTAAATGGCTTTTTTATAGGTAAGAGGTTTAGGAGCAAGACGTATTCAGATCTGGATATTCTCAGCTGAGACTCCTGCCCAGACTAAAGTGAATTCTAATAGAAATAGTTATGGATATCATCTCCAACTGTTAAGAAGTGGTCTGAGAGAGTGATCTGTCTTCATGTAAACCATTGACTCTACCTACAAACATCAATAGCTCTTGATCATTATTAACAGTGTCTAATGATTTAGGAAAACCTCAGTTTTGTACTGTGGAGGGATAAATAGTTCAGAAAACCAGCAAATCTTATGAGGTTGTCTAAGACAATATATTGATCCAAACCTCAGAGGAAATGTGTACTGGCCAGAAAGCAACAGTCAATTCATCTGGGGAAAGAAGGAAAATTACCAGGATTAAGAGACTATACAAATGGTGAAAAAAGCTGTACTTCTGGAGCAAGATATTTGACACCAAGTATTTACTTAGAGTTTTCTTTAAAATTTCAGAGCAACTATCAAATTACTCCTCAAATCCAAATTGGAAAGCTTTTTTTTCCTGGCACATGCTCATGGACCAGTACCGTTTAGAAGCCATGATAGGTAGTGAAAGAGCATTTGTGATGAGAAACTAGTCTTTTCCCCAGTATCTAGTAGCACTCTGGACACCTGAGCTGTTATATAAAACAGTTGAGATTTAATCATCTGTCTGCAGATGTAACTGTCATGGTTTGATATATTTAAATCCCATTAATTTGGATTAGTATGGAGCTACTACTTTCTTTAAGCTTGTTTTGTCATAAAACACATGACAGAGCCACCGGAGTAAATTCATGCCATGTAGACTTCATCTACAATGTTTGTTTATACTCATGGACTATAGGAAACTTCTTTGAACAGTCTTTTTATTGTCAAAATGTTGGTACTTCGCTTACTGCAATTAAAAAGAGAAAAGTTGACTGTAGCTCCAATTTATTAGGTATTGAACATTTCACAGCTGACTTCAAGGAGGAACTGTTAGACTTCTGAAGTGACATTCTGGAGAAACATTATTTGTGAAATTTGGCTATTTTACGCAAAAATAAGTTTTATGATTTGAAGAAAGAAACTGCATATATTTAACGAGGAAGACAAATACAGGTTTGAGATGTGTGTTGGATTGTTTTCTTTGAAGTTCAAACTTTAAAATTCTGTCCTTACATGGATTTCTCCATGTCACGTTCAGAAATGGAAGAGCCCCTTGTTTTCATGGATCCTGTGTTATGGTAACTGTTGTTAAAGTTGACTTTTGAGTAACAACTCTTGTATGTCTGATTTTATGAAGTTCATGTTCTCATAGCTGGCAAAGAAAGTTACTAGACTAGACTTTCACAGCTAGGAAATTAACTCCAGCTCTATCTGAGGTTCCTATTGAGTAAATAAAGTAATATATTCATTAAATTTCCCTCGCTCACATTGTAAGTAGAATTATAGGGATTGACTGCAATGGTCACAGAAAAGAACTAAAGAGAATATTTGTGGGAAGGAAATTTTGAGTTTATAATAATGACTATTTGCTCTGGAAAACTGATTCAGTTCTGCTCATCTGAAAAAAAAATGGAACATGTGACCTGTACGTTAGTGCAATGAAGGTGGTTTTGAAAAACCAAATGCTACAACAAACTTAAAACAGAATTTTTGTGCTGAATGTGCCTGGAAGTGCCTAGTGTTTAGGCAAAACATCTCTTTCTTGTTTGTGCATGTGAGTTGTTGCTTTTCCTTTGTTTGAATCAAAGCATAAGGCTGAAATAAGACATGCTTATGAAGTGGCTAATTTGAAAACTGTGGGAATAGTTATGCATCCAGCTCTTACTGAAGTCACTTATACTCTGTAGCCACTACCTTTGATTCTTGGGAATTACTTTCCCAGGAGACTAGGCCCAGATCATCTGAATTTGTGTGTAGAAATACTGGATAGTAGTTATTCGGCAGATCGTAAATTACTTTATGAATTGTGACAGCATATATAGTAAGATCTATATTTTCAGTTTAAGTACTGTCTAATAAAGAATGCTATTACATTCCATCCTATTGTGATACATGTAATGTTACAGTGACTAGAAGCTTCCAATTAGGAATGTGATTTTTCTGTACTAGGTGGTGTTGTAAAATAAAAATGAAATCCCTGCCAGAAGTGTTTTACAAACTTAACCTCCAACTTGAACTTCTGTATTTTGTTCAAATGTACTCTCTTTGCTACCAAAGTCTCTGTATCCTTCCACTAAATTCTGCTTTCAGAATTTAAAGAAGCTTAACTGATACCTAAGCTTCATCTTGTCTCTCACTGGCTTGCAAAAACACGCAGTTCTAGAAAATACATTGTAAATTCAATCACTGTTTGCAAGACTCTGTTGCAGCCCTCAATGCTTCCTGTGACTTCCATGGAGCAATTGGATTTTGTTTTCCAGATGTATATGCAAACCAATTTTAAGTACTTACGGGAAATCAAAGTTTGCAGAACTTGTATTTGCAAAGTTATCTGAATGTTCTGTCTGAGAACATCTCAGGGATGATTTGTATAAGCTGTTTACAGAACCTCATTACTTCAGAGACTGTACCAGCATAATAAAGGCTTTGTTTGGTCATACGTTTACAAGAACATAACCTATACTGTCAAAGATTAGAGATTTTCCCAGACTATAATCCTGTACTGTAATTGGCAAATCTCCTAGAATTCTTAAGCTCTAAGTACCTGAAGATAAAATGTATGTGTGTAAACAAATACTGCAAATTGTATGAACAGCACTTTATTATCAAATGCTGTAAATAGGTATGGTAAACTCTCATTGTGATGATAAAGCTAGGCTGATAGGTGTTGTTTTCTTATATCAAGAACATGGTAGAAAATGACAGTTACTAGAGAAGTGTTTGTTTACCATAGGCCCAAAATTTAGAGGGATCCTTTAAAAGGAACATACCTTCTGCTATACCTAAATGCTTTCAGAATAGGATTTTTTCTTACTATCTGACAAAGAGGAATGTAAATGGATAATTGCATGGTTTTGCTTTTGTAATAGTTAAAAGTTTGAAAAGACCAAAGGTACAGAGCCCTTATATGCTCCATAGCGAATACCCCAGTGGTATGACTTGCCATGATAAATGTATCCATCCATCTGTCCACATACTGTATATAGACTTTATAAACTTGCCTGCAGCTATATACTTATGCTTTAAAAACAGGGCAGATTTTTCCCTTGTGTATTTGTCCTGGCCACGAATGCTCAGACAAAGCCATTCCTTTCAAATCAGGACAATGCTGCTTGAGGAAGGCAGATACAGTTTTCCTGCAATGAAAGTTGTCGCTTTGCCTAAAGGATCAGTGTAATCTTCTTTAAGTGTATGCTGGCTACCATGACACTTTGAGTCTGGGAGATAGAGGGTCTAACAACATGCTTCACCCCAAGTTTCCCCCACTAAACACTGAGAAAATCAAGAATTTATCCTACTTTGCTGTCTTGCAGTTAAATACCAATACCTCTTCACTGCATCATACTACTAGCGCATACCTCCAGCACAGAGCAGGTGACAGTTTACTACTAAAATCTACATATTCAGAAAGATTCAGGCCACTCTGGTGAGAGAAGTATAGCACTTTCATTGCTTCATCCATCTGTTTTCCTGTTAGACTTGCATTCAGCAGGCTTTTTTCATTAGATTTCACAAACTTGCTGCTGATAACATCACCGGTACTTTCAGTCCCATCCTAAGACACCATTAAAACTGGTCAGAGGAACAGCAGTCAGATGTGATGGTATAACAAAAAGCTGAGTGCAAATCCTCTTTCACCCCGTTGTACCTTTTAGCTATATAATTCCAGGGAGATTTCAGCCTCAGCAGATGGGGTGAGATGGAAATGAAGAAGGATCAAACGTGGTTTCCTTTTCAGCATATTGGAAGAGTCATGTGCAGTCCCCATTCAGACAGACCTGTTGCTGTTAAAATCAGTAGTCAAGTTCTGCGAAGAAAAGTCTGGCCCTTTGTAGTACTCCAGAAGTCTGATTAGATATGGTGCCCACATACTACTGAGGTTGACAGTTTCTCATGCATCGGAGGAGCCTGTTCTCACCCCCTCTGAAACTGCCAGGAGACTTTCCATGAATTTCTATGGCAACTAAATGAAAAACTGCTTTTAACAGGTACTTTGATACTTACAATATTGATGAATCTGAAGGCTGTTTGGAGAGTTGGCATGACAGAAGAGAAAAAATTGGTGTAACAGAAAAATCTGCATCTCAGTCTTGAAACAATTGGTAAGTAGTGAGCAGTAATGGAAACTTGAAAAGGCTCCGATTGTCAAAAATGGAACTCGAGATGTTTTACAGTGCATCGGTAATGAAGAGCTGGTTTATAGACTACAAAATTTTAAGACTTATAAAAAGTGGGATTCTTGGCACAATGCAGCAGTATAAAGTATGCTATTCCTTTCAATCTGCTCCCTCTGGGACTGATTCTGCAACAAGATCAGTGGCACAGATATCTTTATAACTCCATAGTGTCTCTCAAAGTTAAATATACTCCGTAAAGACTCAGGGGTCTGAAAGAATGGGTTTGTTTGCAAGGCTGAGATCTATGCTTGTAAAACTGAGGTCTCACCAGATGAAGCAAGCATCAGTGCAATAACCCTGACACAAAGCAAAACATATAACTGAACTCCGAGCAGGTAGGTATTTTTTAAGACTGTTTACTAGCAGGCTCAAAGGTCAGTAGTGCCTACCACTAATTCATTATTCCCTTCTCTTCAAAAATCTTTTAACTGGGTGTTCCCATATCAGCTCCTATACAACATGTATAGGATAATATTGTCAGAGATTGTTCTCTCATGTAGTTTTGGTGATTGTAACATTATACATATTTTTCTGTAACACACTAAACACCCTTACTAGAGAAGAAGGTATCACTGGTATTTCTCCCAACTCTCATATATAGCAACACCTCTAAGAGCAATGCAGGAGACAATACTCAAATACTATTTTAAACTACTTTTTAAAGCTTTTTTGGTTTTGTTTATTTAAGAACAAACATGTTCTTTCTGCAGCTTGGTAACAAAAAATGTGGAATGGAGAATGATTACTGGTATCAGTTCAGCCAATAGAGCTGATATGTAATATCTGATACTGCAGTGAAAGGACGGCAGTAATGCTTCCCTTTCGGTAAAGGACACCTAAGGTGGAAAATGAATCTCATTTAATCCAGCAGTTCTTACTTCCACCCAATTTTAAAGCCTTTACATCTAATCCTAATAAGCTTGAACTGAACCCTACTGAGTTATTGATGCTTTATTGAAAATGGTTTCCAGGCTCTTTTTCCATGTTTCCAATGTAGTTATTTTTCCTGTCAGATAAGCATGTATTGACTGACCATCTAATTATGAAACGTTGTTGATACAGGTAAGTCAAAAGAGGCGTGAGACTGATCAATATAGACTAACACTACTGATAACTTGCTCAAATATTTTATGTGTTTTATTTTGTCTTTGGTAGCTTGTATGTTTGGGCATTACAAAAGATTGAGCATGTGTGAGTAAACAAGCTTCCTTCTGTAATCTACGCTACTAACAGCCACTGTTTGTAAATGTTTGCATTCCGGTTTGTTAACATTGGAATATATTTGGGTCCTCCAGTTCACACCTTTCCCTTGCTCCTGGGGGCTAGCACTTACTGTAAGTGAAGCTAAGATTCTTGCACCAATTTCTTTGACAGTTATCAAATCTTGTGAGATTCTGCAATAACATGCAGGAATGGTTATCAATGGTTTTTCCTTTCTTTCCTTAAGAATATTTTGTGGGAACTTTGAGCTATGAAGTTGTGCAATCTTTGGAAGTCAGTGTGGATTATAATCAATGTATTCTAGTTAATCAGGACCAGGAAATTGGTTAGATCCTTACTGTGGCCCCCATGGATCACCACGTCTACAGTGCCAGCGTGGAACAAGTGAAGTCACCTGAACCTTTCACTCTGGTGAAAGACTGGGGAAATGAGTACAAGGCCTCCACACTTTCCTAGAAGCAAAGAAAGCTGAGTGGCTGATTGCCAAGTGCACCATGCCAAGAGTTGCTGGGATCTCTGACACATTCCAGTGGGAATATTAACAGGTCTGCATGTTGCTTGGTAAAGTCTTCTAAACTTTCAAGAGTGCTGTGAATTTCTACTGTTTAATGTATGTACGGTTTGTGGTCCCTAGCTATCCGGAAACTCTCAAAACTCTGCAAATACCTTATGAAACTCTCACATCCAGACAGCTCTCCAAACATTCCTTCTCCCCTCTTTGAGCATATGTGGTCTCCAAATCCTAAAACCATCTGGAAGTATAAGCTATAGGCTTCCAATCATCACCTTGTAATAGGATTAGCACCCCATCAAGCCCACAGATGCTGGGCATCTGCTGAAATAGCTGTAATACTTTGAAATAGAAAATATCACTAAAGGGGTGTGTGGAGCCTGATTCAAAGCTCACCAAAGTCAGTGAATTCTGCTACTCCATGTATTTCAGTGGGTTTTGGGTTAACCCGTGGTCAATAATGGCTTTGGATCCTCTGGGTCTTTATCCCATCTGAACATACTCTGAAGCAGCTCATAAAGACCAACTGAGAGGTATTTTGTCCCTTTATGCTGTGTGAAAAGACTGAAATAATATAAAGTGGCTACCAAAAATCTACTCCTGGACAGGGCAAAGACACTCTATGGAAACCTCTAGAAGAGCCTTTTTAATCCGTGGCCTTAGGAAGGTGAGAGAGGAGTGTGTCAGATGTAGACAATGCCATTTAGTACTTGACTGACTCCTAGCAGCACTGTAGCCCACAACAGGGCAGAGTCCAGAAAAGTTCTAACTTAGGTTTTGGGTTGTCTAAATTCTATTGCAGACAGAAGTCCCACGACCTAGGATTGGGATGTTTGAAAGCTTCGTTTGTTCTCTGTCCTGCTGCACTGCAGATGCTGTGCTCCTCCTCCCAGAAGGGCAGTAAGGTAACTTGCTCCTAGGTTGCTTGGCACCTATTAGGCTTAAATTTGCACTGTAATTTTATCAGAGTGGCAAGAGACTGCAGTTCTAACATTAAAAAAGAAGTTGCCATTGAAGACATGCCTTTATTATTGGAGGCTCTATCTAAGTCCGCACCCATCTTAAATGTCAAGAACGTTTTTCACAGTTACTTATACCTTGTTTGTCCCAATTTAATAGATTTATTAGTTTTCAGTGCTTGTTTGCCTTTATTTTGTGTTCCTTCTTGGACATCCCATTAAAAAGTGCAACTATATTGAACAACCAGTTCTTCCAGCAAATTATAAGCTGTTTGGAAAACATCTAAAGTAGTGCCATTTTTACCAGGAGATGACAATGGCTCTGTCTTCCAAGAGGCATAAAAAGGTTATCAGGTACTATTTCTTGCCTGCTGAAAGGTTGGCATGAGTTCAAGTACTTTACTGGATCTGGAATATACTGAAGAAGTATATATCCATCACAGTAGGATGTTGTGGGGTTGTTTGGTGGGGTTTTTTTGAGCAATATGGAGTTTCTGTTGGAAAAGCGAGATGTGAGTCAGGATCTAAACTTCTGCAAGAAACAGCAGGCATCTGTTTTCTTGCTCAAATTCATGTTTTCATTTCACCCATCAGGGGAAGGAATCTAATGATGCTTGTTTCCAGGTCTGAACATCATATGAGGACATTTGAGTGTCTGTCTTTGGTGTGGACCCATGTAGTCTTTAAAGTAAGGTCAAGAGAACAGTAAAGGACTGGAACTGAAAGTCATATTAGAAATTCTTCAAAAGAGAAGGCATGCATTAGCTGACAGTAAAGGAATTTTAAGAGGCAAGCACCAGCTGTTACACTAATAGAAGAAAGACGGAACACATTTGACCTGGCAATTGTTTGGAGACTTTATTGTACTAGAACAAAAGGAGAGTCTGAAAGCACATGAAAACTCCTATGATTGGAGGGGGGCAGGGGGTGGAGAGAAGGGGAAAAGAAAAAAGGAAATGACACGTGCCTTCAATTCTCATTTACAAACTGGCCTGGTCCCAAATGAAAATTAAGATGCAAATTGTTTTGTCTTTTCTCATAGACTGCAATACTATTAAAAGCATACTTGACTCAGTGTATTCATGTTGGGCTTAATTTGCTCATTGAATTGTGTTTTCCTGGAACAGTTAAAGTGGATAAATACTGCTTGAGGGTGTCACCTTCCCTTGAGGTTTTATGCCAAGGTGGGTACCTTTAAATTGTAGCTGTAGGTTGCCCACAGGATGAATTGTATCACTGCTTCCCCCTACACTCATCTGCCCACAACAGTTTTTTGGCTGGCACTCCTTCTTTGGGGTCAAACTGGGCAGCTGTGAGCCCCCAGCAGAGGCAGGTGATGGAGATGCCAGAAAAGCACGTACCCACATACTTGGAGAGGCTTTCTGTCTCCTGACTTGTTGTGGCAAATATCTCTAAACTGAGGAGTCAGAATTTAAGATTAGGACTCTCCCTGAATGACAGAGAGGTCTATTGGAAAATGTGGATCAGATTTCTGGCTTAAGTTTGCAATTATTTGAATCTGAGATTTTGGTCTGCATTTCTCTGTAGTGGGAATGAAGAAAAGGGATTTGAACAAAATGAGAGAGCTCAGTGTTCACTCTCAAAATGAACTGAAACAGAATCTTTTCTTACTGTTCGCAGTTTCTTTAACTTTAAATTATTTGAAAAAAAGTATTAATACTTTTCATCATCTTTTTTTTCCAGATTTGGCAATGAAAATTGGCTACCCTTCCAGAATGTCTGCCACACCGATTTTGTCAGCTAGGAAATGCATGGTCTTGTAATTGGTAAATAAATTGTTCCTTTGCTCACTTCATATTTAGACTGGTCATTTGTTATTGTTATGACTGGTAATTAATTTAATAATTTGGCAACTTGAACAAATATAAAGCTATACATCCAAAATGGAAAAAAAAAAAAGTACAAATACTAGAATAAGAAAACTTTGTAATGAAAGGTAACTTTGAGATTAAAAAACTGAAAAATGCTTAGAAACAGAGACATTTGAACAAACTAGTGTTTGTAGTTAGAAAATATTTCAGTGAAGTACCTCCACTGAGCTCTGATAGCCATATTTTTTGCAGTTATTCAAATGTAAGTGTTATGTGTAGAATATTGAATTGGTGGATGATGAAGTCAGCCACTCAGGTTCAACTGATTGTGAATCAAGCCCTAAATGCCTGTAGACATTTCCTAAAATTCTTTTGTACATTTTATACGGCAAATGAACCTTTTCAAGGGTGGTTGGTACTAAGTTAAGATAAATAGTTTTAGAAACGTGAGAAGTTGTGAAAGGGATGCTGTCTTTTTCAGGAACTTAAACAAAATTGTAATTCTTGTGCTGAGTAAGATGGTAATTATTTCTGTGCAATAAGAAAAGTGGAAAAATAATGCAGGATGAGTGAATATGGGAGATCAAAAAAAGGATGCCATTAACATCATTTAGGAATAACTTTGTTTCAGAAAGAAGGGATGTTTTTTTAAAGCGTATGAGGAATAGAAAAGCCACTCGTTTATTATTTCAATGATATATTTGTGAGACAGACCAAATGTGTCTAGCAAACTAAAAAATTCTGTTTAACATGCAGTGATCACTGGATTAATGTGAACCTTTGCTTTATTTATTTCTGTGGTGCAGCTCTTTTGCAACTCTTGACTTTTTTCCTGACAGTAACACATTATGAGGGGCATACAAGCTACTAATTATAGCGTACAGCTACACAAGCAAACTAAAACTTCATAGTGCTTCAAAGAAACTACAGTTTATATTTTTCATTTAGTGTTTGTAGTTGTAATGAACACGTTGTTACTTCTTTCATTCCAGGAGGGGCTGATTCAAAGCCCAAAGAAGCTGTTGAATGAAGTAGTGGTGGTCTTTGATGTCATAAAAAATTGCAAGAATTACAAAGTGGTTGTGTTAGATTCAGTCAAGTCATCCTATTTCTAATGTCACAAGAGGTTATACTAGGTAATTAAGTTTGACCTCTTTGAATGCCAGAAATGAACTTGAAATTGTCAAATTATTCAGGTACTTGTGTTGATGAAATGGTGCAAAAAGCTGAAAAAGATAGATCCTAATAAGCAGGGAATTAGTTGAGGCTAGAAAGGCGAGGGTAGCTACTGAAGTGTGAAGACTGGGCTGAGGTTCTGAAATAAAAGGAGAAATCCCTGCTAATGAGGCCTGAAGTAAGATGAACTAGCAGAGCGATTTCAGTGTCAATCAGAGGGAAAATACAGCAAAAAATACGGCAAAGAACCAAACTGGAGGAAGAGCATGCCATAGGCCCTCATTTAGTACTTAAAAATATGTTTTTACTCAGTCATCACAGGATATGTAGCTGAGTGACTGTGACCAAGGAAGTAATGTAAAGCTGTTTCTGACCTTTGTTCTCAACCCTGCTGGGAGGTGGCAGTTGCCTGGGGATAACATGCAAGGGGTCAGCTCTTCTGCTCCGCAGGGAGCAGCACATTTGCTGCCAAGGGGGGTTCAAACCAAGTGGGTTCCCACCTCTCCACACATCATTTGGGGATTCACCAGGATTAGGGAGTTTCCATCAACCTCCGAGACTCAGTCCAGGAGCAGATGGCAACGATACCTGAGACAGCAGAAAGAAGTGTTTCTTGGCAAACATAAACCCATGTGCTTGTGATGAGCAGTAGGCAGCTTCTATCGCAAGAGTAACCCATCATATGAAAGTAAGTTAGTCCCACTCCTTGCAACTATTTCAGGCTAGCACTCATCCTCTGAATGATAGTTTTGAGCAGGCCAGTTAGCCTGTTACCTCTTTTGCCTGTCTTTTTTTTCCCCTTAGTCTATCCTATTCACAGACTTGTATTTTTGCTTTTTCTGTAGTATCCCCTATGTCTTGCACTTAAGTGGTTTTCTTATTTGTTTCTGTCCAGGGGGCAGGGAGGGAGGAATATGCCACAGATACTTTAGAAATAATAGAGTGTTCCTGGACTAAAATAATCAAGGATCAACACATCGACCTTTTCACAACTCCGTCTGGCAGTAACGACTATCAGCAGCTTTGAAAGGAGTGAGTCTAATGAAAAGACAGCCCCACTGCAACCAGCTACACTGCCTCAAGTAACTTCTTGTCAGCCAGCGATAATCTGCCTTACAGTGACTCTCTTTCCTGTTCCGTAGCCAATTTTCAGTTGATGGAGACATAACTTCTTTCTCTCACCCCACTGCTCAAGACACTTGTTGCATCTGAAACATTAATCTCCTGTGAAGTTTCTTAAATGTTTTCTGAGTATCTCAGGAAATGCTCTCTACGCTATCCCCCCATATGTATACCCTGGCCGACATCCCCTGTGAGAACTTCAGCCAGTTAGCAAGACATGAACTCCTTTTCCTGAAGCCTGGTTGGCCATCATTAATCAAGCTGTTCAAATAGCTTGCTTTGTTTTAAAATCAACTTCAGCTAATTTCCTGCTGCGTCCCCAGGCTCTCTTAAAAACAGTGACATGATCTGGGACCTTTTCTGGTTGCCCAGGCTGCCGAGGGATCTCAAGTGTTATAAAAGTCATCTCTAATGGAGCAGCACCCTCTTCCTCAGACCTGCGTGAGTGGCAAGCTGCAACATGGTGATGCTTTGCACTTCTTGAGAAAAAACACTCTCTCTGTGTGGTGCTGTGGGTCACTACCTGCCTCTGATGGCTTCGTGGCAAATTAGTGCTAACTTCTCTGAAGTGACTAATGGTCTTATGTTAAGATCGTTGATGGCAGAATCTGTTTTCTGTTGCTCTTAGGGCTGCGTTGATTAATACCCCAGCTGAGAGATATGACAAGAAATAGTTAAATCATGGAGAAAAACTAATCCACACCTTTTATGAATCTTTGAAATTAATCTTGGCAGGGAAGGGAGCCTAGGTTGGCAACAGTTTCTCTCTTACCATTAACCTGGAGACAAAAGTAGGCAGTGTAGGGAGGACTCACCTTAGTTCCACCTTTTACCCATGGGGTTTCTGACCTTAATGATGTATCCCAGAGTTTTATGTGGTGGGTCATCCTGCTAGAGATATTCCACTTCAATATTGAATATTCACTGAATGAGTCAGTGGCAGAACGTACTTACCTGCAATAGGAAGCCAAATATATTCCATTTATGATATATTCTCTTTCCCCGATGAACATTCAATTATTTAAGCAAAACAAAACAACCTTCCTGGGACAAACAAAAGTGTCCATGCAGTAGTACCCTATGGTTAGATGAGAATGTGAGGAAAATAGCATTCACATCTGTTTAAAAAAACAGAGAAGTGAACCTCAGTCTTCAGTATCCTGGACATGTCCTATAGTTACTCTGTTCTTGTGTGAAAGGGAAGAAATAATGAGAACTTAAAATGTAACTCTTTATTTGCTTTGTTTTTCTTGGTCCTAAAAGAAAAGATTTCTTATTCAACTCTAGGGAATATTTCATTTGACACAAAACAGATTTCTCCCTCTCTCTCCCTCTTCCACCCACCCCCCCCGCCCCGCCTTTTTCAGTAAGGTATTTTAAGTGTTTTCTACAGTTTTATCATGAGAATTTTTTTCAGAGAAGCATTTTTGATTCAAATGCTGAACCAAAAAGGATTTGTGCAGCCCTGCTTAATATATTCAAGATATTACTTCAGGTGAAATTGGCAATTTAATAGTGTTTTTTAGTCAATGAACTGTGTTTGTAGCCTTTGGATGCTCTCTCTACATTCTACCATGCAGTGCAATGTGTTGTAATGCATTTTATTTAGTTCATTGTAAGTTCCCTTCTGCTTATGATCTTCGTAGTCTCCGTGTTGCAAGCTAGCTAGTCCTAACATAGTACACTACCATTGTGCCAATGTTGACTAAATCAATCTGTCAAATGAGCTGTGAGATCATCTTTGAGGGGAAAAAAAAAAAAAAATTAAAAAGTGGGTTTGGTTTATAAGAGTTCCTATTATTTGCTTTCTTTCCTTTTTTTTTTTTTTTTTTTAAATTCCATTTTTTTGGTGATAAAAGAATTAAAAGTGGCAAAGCTGTGATACTGTTAAACAAGTAGAATGGGTCCTCTTCAAAACCCTCCAGTTTTTTTGCAGGATGCAATTTGGTGTTTCACATCAATAGAGATGTAGCAAAAGAGGAGCTTCTTTTCCTGTAGACAAAGAATTATCCCTGATTAATAGTAGAGAAGGCAAAACTTAAGGTGGTATCAACTAATATTTAAGGAGGCAAAATGCCTGTCATAACTTTTGTCTTATAACAGGATTCACTTCACATACGAAGATCCTGGTTTTTAGAAAAGTCTTTTCAAAATATACAGCTGTTCTTATATGGAGTTTTTAAAGCTCAATTTCCTTTAAACCTTTCACATTCTTCAAAAATTCCTCTTTCAGAAAGCTATAAAATATGTATTAGTCTTCTGCATCTTGTCCTGTTGATTGGCAGGCAGCTTTCAAAGAAAAATAGATTATCTCGATCCATAGCATCTTCCAAAGTAATTATATGCATTTTATGTAACTGAATAAGCATCAGAACTTTTACGGAGCATCACAAGGGACACTGCTGCCATGGTAAATGCCCGTACAGGTGAGGTCTTTTATAGCAAGAGAATGCATGATCAGCTTATGGACGGGGGCTGCAGATGGTATCAGCACAAGCCCTTGGCGAGGCAGCGGGTTGTCAGAGCTCCCCGATTCCTGGGGAATGTTGTGAGTGCGGGTGGGAGCTCTTCACCGAAGCTGCTGCCTTGTCCTGCCTTCCCAGGTGGCAAAAGCCACTGCAAGCCTGAGCTTCCGGAGACCTCCCTTTGGCTTGTTGTCCCTTCCCATGGCAGGAACGGCCTTGCCCAGGGTGGGCCTTGGCAAAATTCAGTTCTGTCTGAGCTGGTAAGAAGCCTTGAGTTCACCCTGCCTGCAAAGATGACTTTCACAGAGCCACAAAGAGTGGAAAAAATGAAGGAGTGGCCTTTTCTGGGCTGGGGGTGCTGAGCTCTTGTCAGCATCGGCTGCAATGGGATGGGTTAAATGACACCAGTGGGGACTGGAGCTGGTTTTGGTAGGCTGAGCAGCCTCCACGGGGGAGCCCAGGCTCCAGCCAGACCTTCACATGAAGAAGGAAAGGAGAGGTCAGCAGAGATGTGCAAGGAGGAATTGGGAGAGGAGGGTGCAAAGCTGTAAATCCTCCCCACACACGCAGCGGTGTGACGCATCTGCTTCCTTGCTGAGTGCGGTGTAGCTTCCCTGGGACTGCTGGGGACAGTCCCCACAGCCACTGTGCTCTTAGGGAGACTTTTCTTTGTTCTGGAGGTCTTTTTCTTTGTGCTTAAATGCTTATTGACTCTGCAAATATGCAGGCTGCTCTGTATGGAAACTATACTACTGTTGGCATTAAGAGGCTTTGTTTACTAACCCAAATAATAGTTAAACGTAATTTATCATAATTATTCACCAGCTGGTCATTTAAAAAGCAAAAACCTTGGTACTATGTGCTTGGTGCCTGAAGCTGTTCAGTTTAAACCTTTATTAATAATGTTCTCATGGCTTTTTCTTTTAATTCCCATAATGGCCGGATACTGTGCTGCACATCAAAGGAATTTTGGTTTTAAAAGCAATGGTGAGTGCTATGCACTGCATTCGCTCCCCTTTGATCGCCATCCGCAGCACAAATAAATCTCATTAATCAATATTTTCTCTATTTCCTCCTTGCCTTTCTGTCAGTGCCAGAGATCTGTTTCCGATTTGCTATGCTTTGTTTTAAATGAGGGGAAGATTTCTATGGCTATCTTCTGTCTAAAAGGTAAATTTCTCATTACTTTAGGAATGAAACTGTATCTGTTGTAACCAGGGCTTGATCTAAGCCTCCTCAGCTTGAATGTCAAAGCAGGAATATTGAAGCAATTAGAACAGACACAAGTCTGTGAGCAATCCATTGGCCAGGATTCATTCACATAAAATATTTGGTGTACCCTTGCCAACTGGAGACAAATTAATAAAAGTCACAGTCTGTTCGCAGACAATTCTTGAGAAAAGTGATAAATTTGCTGAACAAATTGTGATTTGCTCATCTACTTCCAGTTGTGACTAGAAATTATTATGAGTAACTGGTGTACTTTCCACACGAGCCTCTGAGACACAGTACTCTCTCGTTTCCTCCTAAACTGCTTCGTAGTGGTGTTGTGCGACTCCACACACTTGTTGCTATGGTGTGAACGAATAACCTGAGAAGCAGTTTCAGCGTAGCTTGCAAGTAAATGTGAGGAGGAACAGGAGACCTTTGGATGAAAACCTCTGTTGAAAGCTATGGTCATTAGCAGTCTCCATCTCCACACTACCCAAACCCTAGCTTTCATCAAGCCAGGTACCTGGGCCGTACATATCCCCAGTATATGGGATCATTGGGTGCTTCAAAACACTGTCTGCTCTTGAGAACGGAGTGTGGCAGAGGGAATCCAGTGGTGGTAAGGAGTCACATCTGCAGAACTAATTTTGGGGACTGGGAGTACACAGTGACTAAAATACAATGTTTTTGAGGTAAGTTAAGTTGCTTTTAGCCTCAGAGGTTCCCTATTCCTAACCTTTACTATGTTTTAGCTATGCTATACTGACCATTACTTCACTATTTCAAGTGTGTTATCTGTTTTAAGACTTCAGTGTAAAACATGAAATGGAGCTTCACCTCTCTGCATTGCATACACTTGTGGGGTTTTTTTATGTTGGTTTTGTTTTTTGGTTTTTGGTTTTTTCTTTCCTTTCTTTTTCCTGTTTCCCCCATGTATGTTTTCTATCTGTCTTCAGTTTCTTGGTGCCAGACATTTTGGTGCATCTGCTGCCACCAATGAATGGCTGTGCCGGGAAAATCCAACTCCTTAGGGGCGGAAAGGGAGAGAATGGATGATTATTTTTCCATTCTGTTGAACAAAGCTGGCTTCTGTTGCCATTTTTAACACTCCAGTATTACTGGAATTAATTTGATGCATCTGTTCCTGAATTACCTCCCATAGTTCTAGTCCTTACTAGACTTCCAAACCAGTGTTGATTTAGGTCTGTTTGTTCCAATCCATATTGCATTCCCATAAACTCTTTGCTATTTTAAAGCGGTTTAATTGCTTTTTAAATCCTTCAATATTAAAGTTACAATAAATTTCAAACTTCATTATGTTATTAAAACATGCATCTCTAGAGTCTCTCTAGTGCTGTATAAAGCCTGGCACATATCACCTTGTCCAAGTAAGTTGTGAATATTCAGGTTCCAAAGCCTGGTCAGGGACAATTTAATGGAAAATCCCCGGTGTGTAACACTCTTTAAAAGATTCTTCAGATCCCAGCTTAACTTGAACCTATTACTATTGACTTAAACAGCATAAATGTTGAGAGAATAAACTCCTGTGGGTCATAGACAACATTTTCTCACAATTAACCCTTTCAGGTAGCATGCCATTGACAGTTGCTTCACCTTGAATTTAACGTTTTTGTGTTTAGAGCTGTGGGGAGATAAAGATTCATTTAATCAATATATATTTGGTCTGATCTTGTTGAACATACATAATTTCATTTGACTGATGTCACTGTAACTCATCCTCTGTGAGTTTCCAGAGTTGCATCTCCTCTTGGTTCGTATGCATGGATTAATTCAGAAACAGGAGGAGCAAGATGGAAGAGAAGTGTCTTGTAGAGAGGGATTAAAGAGAGAACACTGAAACTCCCATTAAAAGCGAAGGTATCCTATTAAAAATAATTCTTTAAACATGGTGCTGGGAGGATCCGTATTTTCTGCCTCCTTCAGGTTGAATCAATTTAACTCTCTAGTCAGTATTTCTCTCTTCCCCTTCCCTTTCCCCTGCCCCAGGAAACAGAGCTGAAAACACAGTGGGAGACCTAAAAACTTCCCCTAATCTTGGTCCAGCCTGAGACATAAATTTAGAACAGCATTACATTACACTTCCTATGGCCCCGAGAGGCTGATACGATGGCCAAGAATAGCTGAAATAGAGCAATGCTCTGGCCATGTTCCCTCAACCTCTCTCACACTGGGAACAGAAGAAGGAGAGGTACCAAGTTATTGCAAAGGTCCCACGCTGCCCGGGGAAGCCAGCTGCACTAGTGGTGCCCTCCCTCCCTCCTGCGTGTACTGACGCAGATGATTTATACCACCAGAAAGAGTGAGCACGCGTGTGACATGCTGAGTAGCTGCTTTTAAATAGGCTGCCCATATCAGGAGTGAGAACAGTGAGGAGTCCAGAGGCAAAAGATTTATTTTAGGCTGGAAAGAGGTAAAGGAATGTAGGTTTGATACATACCTTTTCCTAGAGTTTCCATTAAATCTAGCCAGAGTTTCACGCTCCCCACAGTTAGGCCAAAATCCATTGGAGATTCTTTTTTTTTTCTTTTTTTTTTTTTCCTAAAAAGGAAGGTAAAAATAACCACTTTACCCAGTCAAAAGCATTTTGAATATTAAATAATTAGGCTTTTTAATGAAAGAAAACACGTGGCTTATTTAAGAAACAAACTGCAAAGAAAATAGTTTTAGCCATTTCAGTTCTAAAACCTGATATTTTGAAATCAAGTAAAATACATACCTGTATTACGGTATCTTATTTTGGTTTTAGTTTATTTATATTGCTTTTTCTTTGTATGCATGAAAGAACAATTGATTCAGACAGGCCACTTACAAATGATTGTAATGAAAGCACCCACTCCACAATGCATCAAGTCACTCCATTTAAGGGATAAACTCCTTGGCCTTAAAACATTCCCTGAGGGTCAACCACTTGAGCAAGGGTGGAAGAAGAGGTGGTAGGGTTCCAGAAAAACATTTCTGCTCTCTGTCCCACCCTTTAAAACCCTAAACTAGGCTGGACCTTTTCAGCGTTACACTGATTTTGAGCAAAAAGGGATTTCTATGAATAAATGGAATTACTTCATTTTGTTCTTGTGAAAGAGGAATGCTGGTGCTAATCCTTTTGATTTTGTTGGGGGAAAGCAATAGTGAAAAACTATTGGTGGTGATCTACCTGTTTTTTATTCTGTTTCTGACTGGTCCCATCAATGAATGAATGTTTCCTCAAGCATCATTTATACTCTGTATTGCAGGAACATTGAGAGAGAAATTCTTCTTGGTCCTTTTCTTCAGAACATAAGGTATGTTTGATCTGGAAATTGGACGACTTAGAGAAAAAAATGCATACTCAGGGTGATATTCACCTATGCTTTTTGTGCATATAAACTCAGGCAAAATTCACTAATTTTTCTTTCATGTGCAAAATATTGCAATGCACCTTCCCTTTGAGGAGACAGTAACCTTCTAACCTAAATCAGGAGGTTTAACCTGAATCAGAAGGCTTATTCCCATTCTCAGAAACTTCAGAAATTTCCAAGTGTTGCTGTGCTCAGCTTTTTTTTTTTTTTAAATTCACCCTTCTGACATGATATCTTTGCATCCTCTTCCCCTCTCTCCAGCAGCAGAAGAGATTGGGTTGCCTGCATGGGTGAGACAGCACCATTCTGCATCTACTTCATGTAGCTGGAGTGACTCAGCACTGGCTGTGGCATCTCCTTTTAACTGAAGGCTTCAGGTATACTCTTTGTAGCATGATGGCATGGTATATGAGTGAGGTAAGTACACAAACTGGGGACCACATAAGGTGTGCATGTGTCTATCCTTACATATGCCAGAAAGGCCATAAATGCTTCTGTGGGAAGAAAGGAAAAGCAAGTTCTGCTGCCAGATCTAGCTGTCAGCTCTTTCTTTTCAAGCACTTTTAACCTACCTTCGTGCCTGTGAATACTAGAGATCAGGGTGGTACCAGATAAAACAGGAAGATTTTAAACCTACTTTTCCTGGAAGTGAGTGAATGCGCCAGGTGCAGGAAAAGAAGTAGTCAGGCTGAGATTGAAAACTAAGTTACCTTTTTGTGTGTATTCTTGGTCTTTCGAAGCAGCTGATTCCTTTTGGCCACAAGCAGAAAACATGCCTATTGTAAGATTTTTTTTTTTTTTTTTTTTCCTTAAGTGCTCAGGGGGCTTAGGAAAATGAGTCCCATTAACTTTCAGTGAACTTGTTCAGCTCAGCCCTAAAGATGTTTTGGATATTTTTCCCTCTAAGAGACAGTCCAAAAAGTTCCATATCAAGTTCAGTGGAAATACTGTTCATGTTTTCTTTACTGTGTCTACAATTTGTGGAAATGATCTGGTGTGAAATTAAATCTGTTTCCTTCTGTGTCTCTGTCCTTGCCCTTGCCAGTTGTTCTTGCCATTTCTTTCCTGGCCAAAGCCTGTATTACAACAAAAGCATGGCAGTCGTGTTGCAGCTGGAGGAAACGAAATATAGATTAACTCCAGTCTTGCATTTTTGGAAAACCTCTTCTTGGCCTTATGGAGGAGTTTGTAAATAACCTTTGGCTGCTTCTTCAGCCAGTCATTTTACCTGGGAAGATCAACTACATACCTCATTTCCCATTTTCTATGGTCGTTACTAGCAGAAGACAAAAAAAACCCAGTAAACCCACCAGGACTACAAAAATGCTTGAGAGTACCAGGAAGTGCAGGGAAGCTACAGAGGTGTATAGCTACTTCTCTAATTGTGGGTTTATAGCTACTTCTCTTTGTGCATGACTGCATTACTGAAGAGCACTTGTCATGGAGAAGCACGTGCTGGTCCGGGCGTAGTGCAGTCCTGGGCGAGGGACGTGGCACCATGCGCTATCTCCCAGCCGGGAGTGTCTGTGTATCACACTGGCCCACAAAGCCTTGCAGTCTGACTTGGCTCTGCCTAACTATTGTTATTTCTGGTTTACCTCTGCGTAAACTAAACCACAGGGATGTTAAGTTCATCCAGGCTGAGCAGTTCATTTGCTTTACATTAGCATAAGTCATATACAGAAAGTCCCTGATTCCAGGCTCACTCTGTAAATATAGCACTGCGTTATCTCTTGCAGCCGCTGACTGACGAGCCAGTATTGAGTGCTATGGTACCTACGCTGACTTTTGCATGATTAAGTGGGTTTGGATATTCACAAAATTAAATTAAAACATCTTAACTGTGTAGAAGCTTAGCTTAGGAATTGGTCCCTTTTTCTTTATGCTCCTTATATAGTCATAGGAGAGAGATAAGTTGTTCACGCTTTGCATGACTGTTTGAAGAAACAAACCATCAAAACCTATCAAATCGGAGTATGCTTCTGGCTTATGTATCCTTATTTAGAAACTTAACATAGAAGGTGTGAGCAATTAAGGAGGAATTTATCGGTGCTATTAAAACGCATGCCTATTTAGCTAAGTGCATTTCGCTAACCAAGTTTGAAACTGGTAGCAGATGGGTGTCCAAACAAAGGGATGATACAAGGATCATTTATAGTACGAGCAAGTAGAATTTTGGTTTTCCAAGCAGAAAGATTAATGTGTCAACCTCTTGCAAGCTGAATTGTTTATTTAGTGGTTTTTTCAAAGTCTGCTGAAATAAGATGGTTATCTTCAGAATTCCACCCACTAAAATCTGTGGATTTCTGTAGTTATCTGGTCCCGCATCTTATATTTTTTGTGAGCTGGAAAGAAAGCAGAGCTTGTCTGGAAGGAAGCTTGTACTGAACTTTCAGTGTCTTCTGCTGAGTTAGATTCACTATTTGGCTATGGAAATGATCCCCAACCTATCAACAACTTTGTACACTGACAAACTTGAACTTATTTGGAAGAGTACTGATTTTTTATACACATAGTAGATTCTAAAGTGCTTTTTATATAGCTCAGTTCAAGTGGTTAAAAAGAGAAAGCATGAGAAATGTAAACATTGTTGACATGAGCTGTTTTCTATTAATTAACTTAAGCATATCAAACAGAATGTTGTTGCCAGCACTTTGCATGCTGTTCCCTTTCTCCAGAAGCTTGTTTGCCAAATACAACACAGGTTAGATGGTGGGAAAAATAATCAGGGGAATCAAGTCTTGATCTAAACTTCTACTGCTATGCATGTGTCTGGCATTGGCACACCTGTGAACACGTTTACAGGAGCAGCTAGTTTTACTACGTAAACACAAGGAGCTAGACTGCTGAATTACCTCACTGAAGCTTTCGACTAAGTGTATTTGGAAGTTTTGGGTAATAATCATAGAATCATAGAATCATTAAGGTTGGAAAAGACCTCTAAGATCATCAAGTCCAAAGGCTAAGCAGGATTTCTATGCTGCTTTATGCCTTCTTGGATAACTGGTAATCAAAGACTATGCTGTTGGCCGGGTACTTGCAGCCTTGCTCCTTGGCATCCAGCCCTGGTATTCTTTTGTCTCTATTCTGCATAGCGGTTATCACACTGGCTCAGCACAGAGAAGGAGCAAAAATATTTTTTAAAAGTGCAAAGGAAGAAGTAGAATTAAGATAAACATTTACATAACTGGGGAAAATTACCCAGGAAGGACTGGAAATCTGATGACATTCTGTTTACCTAGTGCAGTATTAAAACAGTTTGAGAGAGATACAAAACAGAACACTTTGTATAAATCACTGTGAATGTAAGGACCTGTGAAGCAAGACAGTAAACACTAAAATTATCAAGCTGGCTCAGCATAACAGAATTTAGTCAAGATAATATTTTGCACAATAAGTTTACTAAAGCTCTCTTGAGAAGGGAAGAGAAGAAGATGGTACACAGCTTCATGTTAAGAAAAGATATTATACACTCTATATGTAACATCTACAAACTTTGCCTGTTCTAACCAAATCTAGGCCTTGTTATTCTATAAATGCAGGTCTTTCTGAGACTAGAAAAGGTGCATTCTTGCTTCATTTTTGTTAGGATACTGTCACTCACATTAGACAATCATAAGATGTGTTTGCACTTTTCATCCATTTTAGCCAGTAGAGGTAAAGTTGTGCAGAAATCTAGGCTTTATACTGACCAGTTCACTTGTCTGCTTGATACAACCTGACTTTGGTGCCCCAGAAATGTACTCACTCTTCTAAGAGATCAGACCCCATCTCAGAGATTCACCCTGTTTTTTTAAAAGCAGAGGTTTTATTTGGAAAACTACAATATTTGGCTCCCCTTTTTGAAGCTAGTCTGAATTTTTCATGCTTCAAATTAGATTAGATGCATGTTTTCTCTAAAGATTTCACTGTAATCCCAAACAGGATTTTTCAAGAGTTAGGATTCAGTTGCAATATTGGAGGAGGTGCTGGCAAGTGTGGAAATGGATGTTTCCTTTTTTGGCCAGGCTAGTCTAGCAACCTTCTTGATTACAGCACGTGGTGTGTGAAAGCAAGCATCAAACCAATCAGATTGGCAAGGCTGGAAAGAGAAGTAGCTAAAGAGATCTGGGAAAAATCCGCAATTGGGAGATATGAGCAAAAAAGCAGTTGTAGAATTATTAATGTGCAGATGGATCAGAAATCCCTCTCCAATGGGAAAGGACCACAGCAACCACAAATTTCACATTTTTAGAATAAAATACAAAGATCACTTCTTTAACCAAAGCTTCTCAATAATAACATAAGACAAGCATACTCATTAAAATAACATAACCACCCTTCTCACTGCCTGGGAAGAGAGAGAGAAATAGTTTTGTGCACAACTTAAATTTTGTAATAAATACTGTATAAGAACATAAGCTAGATAACATATGTCATGATAAATAGAGTCTAGCCTACCAGGAGGCATTTATTAATAAAAACTACAGTGACAGCCAAAACAAACAGGCCTCCACAGAGCTCAAGTTTCTGCTTCATGTTCTTTATTTGCCAGTGATATCTAGAGCTCTGTACACAGCAATGAGACATATAGTAGCTGAACGATAAGTCAGAAGATGGATACAAGCTACTCAGTTACACCAGTAGATATGGAGACACAGGAAAGAGTCTGGCACTAAATGAGATGAGAGAGCAGAGAATGGAAGAGGAAAGTAAGGCTAATGAAGCACAGCAAACAAAGGAGCGTGACAACCGTGAAAGGAGTCCTGGGAGAAGGAAGGATGAGTTGCTTGAGTGCTGGAGCTGATTTATTCACTACTTCTGGGAATGAAAACTAGCTGTAGATCCCAGTCCACTGTCAGTTCTGAACATCTGGACAGATTCTGGACTTGTATCCAAACACTGTGTTCCCCTTTCCTTCTCACAATTTCTTGCCTTTCTCCTCATCTTTTTTATGTGTCTCTGCTTGCTCTGGTGGCAGATGTATGCTCCTTGAGGATTTCCCTATGAGAAACGTTTCTGGACTTTCTCAAGTCAATGGGGAGCTACTTCTTGGATCAGTACCTGTGATCAACGTGGCACAGTGCCCGGCCCTATTAGCTGGCAGTAAAATGTAAATTCACCTTTCTCCATCCTATCTTTGTCAATGCAGCAGTGTTCAGAACACCAGGAGGATGTTACGGGATTTTGGGTGCTCTAAGCATGTTCATATCGTATCTTATTTTATTTAGTTTTATTTTGTTTCATTTTTTTAACCTTTGGAAGCAGGTTTTATTTTCTTCCCTTTGTAAGCAAACAATTGATTCCAAGGCCAGTAAAATGTAATCCCTCCATAAGGCCTAAAGCTGAGTCTTTCCCAGTAATGTTGTGGCAGGTCATTGTTCTGTCATAAGATTATAAACTTTTTTGGGTGTTAAAATATAAATAAATAAATAAGAAAGTTGTACGTGCCCCCAGGGCATTCACTTAGCTATGAAAATACAAAGTACAAGTCCATTTCTCATCACAGAAAGTAGAATGGGGTTATGTTTGGAACAATAGTAGTAAATTTCAGAAATGCTGTGATTTATTAAGCGTGACAACTTCAGATTTTTGAGGCATGCATAATATAACCTTTCTCCCTGTCCCTTTTCCCCAAAGAGATAAAACTTTTGGTTGAATTAGGACACAATTCACACAATGCTGTATGCTAGAGGAGCAGGGAAACATTAATTCATAACAATTTGCTCTTCTCTTCTCTGAAACAGATTAATAATTGTCTTACTAAAAATTTGGTGTCCACTTTAATGACTTTTTTTTTAAGATATGATTCATCACTTCCCCAGAAGTTAAAAGCCACGCACAAACCGTGAAGAGCAAGATGAGAATTCTTCTCTCTCAGACCAGCTAATATTCAGGTACATGACAAAAATGTGAAATGTTCTATGCTTTTGTCTCTGTGTTTCCTCTTTAGGACACAGAGTATCGTAAGTCAATTTATTTTCCATTAGGATGGTGTTAAGTAGCTGTTATTGATAAAATAAATTAAGAGTACTGTAATATAATTCTTCCATAGAAGTGACATTTGGAGGCGTTTCTTCTTAGATGGGAAGGCTTCCTGATCCATAGTTTCCAGGGGTTCATTTTTCACATAAGAAACTCCCCATCTCAATACACAGAGCTGAGCTTGCTGTTAGAGCCCTGACTTACTGGTGTGTTAACAATTTTTGGCACTTGGAAATAGGACATATAAAACTGATCGGTGTTGAAGCTTAGGTTGGGGAAAAAAACAATTCATATCTGATCTCTTGCTCAGCTTTTGCACTTGGGAGGTCTCTGACTTACTATAACAATCAGATAAAATTGGCTGCCAAAATCAAAAGTCATAACAATCTACTTAGCAAACTTGCCAGATTTACGGGAAGATCTAACACTTGATCTTCGGACATCTGCCTTTACTCACTGTCACTCACTAAAAGAATATTGTGTTCCTAGTTAGGCTTGCTTCTCCCCAAACTCAGCGGGGCCATTTTTGTTGTCCTACCAGAGACTTTGTGGCCCTACTTTGGTTGCTCTAGCTAAGAAAGGTCATTCTGACTCTTCTTCACTGTGAAACTGCCTCCACCAAAGATGATAGCCTGGACTTTTGCTTTCCTTTTTCACATGAGCCCCTTACTTGTCTCTAGCTCATGTCAAATCCTGCTTTGCCCCACTACAGCTGCTCCCTGGAAGCTTGCTGGCAGAGAAACGGTTCTTATACTTGTCACCTATTAAGAGATTAACCATCTCCACCTTGAAAACATTACCTTTTGGCCAAAGGTTGTGATCTGCCACATCCACTCTGTTCTTTCTCACTTGCGTCAGCATTGGGCAGGGCCGGCATGACACCAGCAGCCAGAAGGGTTGTTCTGGGACAATGGAAGCGGCAGATGTAGCCAGAAGCAGGCTATGACTCACCGCACAGAAGAGTCCTCATGCCGCGCTGGATGGGGTCCTGGCATGCTCTGCTCTGTGACTGGGAATGTCATGGCTGGCTTTGGCTAGATGTGCACAATAATTACAAAGTGGGTTAAGGAGGAAACATAAAATAGCCGGAGCTTCGGCCTTAATGAAAGCAGGGCTATTTTGTTTCAGTGTAACTGCTTTCCCTCAAGCTAAGTCATGTATGGCTTTCTGTAGTTGTAACACGACGCTCACCCTGTTTCACCCCAGAAAGCTAAATGTCCTTTTTACCACGCCACTTCATCATCTAATTGTTGGTTGTATGCATTACGTGAGACAGTGCTTCGGCACAGCAGGCAGAACTGATCCCTGTTGCAAGTCCATTAACTCAGATGGAGCTACCTCCAGAGATGAATGTGTATAGAACTTCAGCGTTACTTTAATCAAAGCATTTCATATTCATGAACTTGTGTGTAAAGAGAGCTGTGTAATTAAGATCATTCATAATGCTGCAAGGTATTCAAGCTAAGATAAGGAAGATAACTTGTTTTTTAAGGGCACAAATCGATCTCTTGCTGTGGTTAGGAAAGCTTGCTCCAGTGTATGTGTTCAGAGGAAGATTTAATGGTTGTGCTGCAGCTCTCTGAGTGCATGTAACAAGAAGAATAATGTTTTCTGATAAATTACATGTTCATTTTGCTCAGTGTTCATGGCTGTAGCCAAGGCTAAAGCTCAGTAATATGTGTAAAAATTGCATTGAATCAATGCAGTGCTTGTCTACAGCCCCCTCCTGAATATTGGGAAAGGACAAGATTTTGGGAGATAAACTGCTGTGCCTTTCCTTTCTCTCAAATGCCTTAGAATTCCTCAGCATGCACCTTTTTCTGAAGGGGAAAAAACCACAGCAGGTATAAGGCGTATGCACAGTCTCATAGTTCCTCACTGCTTGCCTGGCTCATTCAGAGCCTAGGAATCTCTCCTCCACCTAAAATATGACCTGCTGTGGGAAAGCAGAGTTTTGTCCCCGTAAGTCTGCAAATGGTACTTACGGAAGAGGTTTAAAAATGTTTCCTCAGTGTTTTCAACACATCGTGCAATTAACAATCAGCTCTGTATTCCCTTCTGGCTTAAGTTACGAAGGAAGGAGGCATTCAGCAAGGCTCTCCTTGCTTTCCACAAATCTCACAGCAACTTGCCATGAAATTTTTCAGGAGAGAGGCCCGAGAGCTGATCTGGGGAGGCTGGAGAAGCAGTTTGTCTGTTGTTGCAGACTGAGCCCTCTACTTTTTGGGCGAATTTGGGCACTCTCCTTAAGAAAACTTATCTGAGGGAGAGGCTGTTGGATAGGAAAACACCACCTCCTCCATCTCTTGGTGAAGTGCAGATCCTATCTGTAGAGGGAGCAACAAATTTTTCTCCTATTTCCTTGCATGTTGATTCTGAGATCCAAGAGGTAAACCCTCCTTCTCCCATGGCAGCACCTGTTAATGTATTGTGTTATCAGTCCCTTCTCCCTTTACTGTGGCAATCTCTAGGGGACTTGTGTGTCCCACAGCCTACACCAGGTGCCCTAATTCCTGACTCAGTCCCATGTAGCTGCCAGCTTCAAGCATTTTGTGAAAGTGGAAATGGTATTGCCAGATTAATCACCTGGGAAGCTCTGCAGGTGGATCTGAAGGGTTTGTTTGGGTTTGATTTACACAAATGTCCCTGCGCTTATTTTTGTATCCCTTTACAAAAAAACAGCTTCTTGAATTTGTTTTTGGTGTACCATTCTTATTTCCAGTTTACTAGTTTTTTGACTTCACAAATATTCATTTGCAGTTTCAGTGAAACTAGCAGTTTCTCTGATACTGTACTTTAGAAAATGTAACCTGATTTTTGCCATATTCACTTCTATGCCTTGCACAAACGGTGTTCCAAATGACATTGGGAGACCTGAAAAGCTGATATAATTTGATATAGTAATGTTTGTATCTCTGCACAATAAGACCGGCAGAAAATCACTGCTCTAAAACTTTTGCATGGATGAGAGGATGGGTTTCAATTTAAGCCTAAGACAAATTTAGATGCCTTAATATAAAGGTATCTGCATGTAAGCTAGGAGCTTGTGTTTCCATTTTAGACAGTACAGGTCTAGTAAGTGCCATCAGGAGAGTCTAGAGAGCTAATCAGTTGACAAGTCACTAGAGCCTCTGTGACACATCTGCCAGCCCATCTGTAAGTCTTGGATGGCAGTAGGCATCTGTACTTGGACAACTTAACTGAGCCCTAGATGTCTATTTTGGGGTGAGCTTAGATTAGTGAGCTACTTTGGTGAGAGCTCTCAAAGCTCAGTTGAATGATTTGCCTGGCTCTGCACTAGGCTGTAGGTAGAGTTGAGTCTTATTCTGTAGCAAAACCCCACCTTGAATATCAGGAAAACTGCAAGGTGTTTCACAAGAATAATCGTAGTGTCTCTGATGCTTTTGTCAAGTTCTAAACAAGATTATTCTTGATTTGCAAAATTTACCAGATGCTGTTAAATGGCTGTCACCCCTCATTGGTCATGAATTCACTGGTGGGTGAACTAACCCCATGTTTAGCTCACAGAGCAGTAAGTCAAGTTTGTAGAGTTTGAGATTCTGTAAAGAAAGAGACTGTTCAATATAAGATTATAATGTTGAACAGAGCAATCCTTCTGAATATACTGCATGTTTCATTCAGACAATTTACAGCAGCTGAGGAAGGACAAACGGTTGTACACTGCAACACTTACAGAAATTTATATTTTAATAAAAATAAACTTCTGAACTTTTTTATTGACATTTACATCCAATAGTGGTTTAACTTCCAAATCTGTTCTCATGCCTAGAGAAATACCTTTGCAATTTATTAGGGCTAGATGCTTCGCAAAGTATAAACTGGCAAAAGAGAATGATTTTATGTAGGGCATTATGCAGTAATGAAGGTTTTGAGTGAAAGCTAAATGATTTTGCCATAGAATTTTCCATGAATTGTAGTGGAAAATGCATGGTTAAACCACTCATACTGCAACCTTTATTCTCATTAGAAGTTCTACCACTACCTTCTTTCCCTGCACTGAGGTCTCTGTTGGTTTTTTAATTTTCTTTTTTCCCTTTTTCTGCTCCAGACAAATACCACAGTGATGAGTATGGCAGAATAACTTATAACAGAATGGAATTTCTATAGTTTTCTCCTGTTTTTTTCCCTCTGTACTTCACCCACTCTTATCTGATAATATTTACAAATAGATAATAAATAGCTGAAACAGTCCTTGTTTTCCGAGGACTTCAAGCAAACCATTCTGGAGATTCTAGAAAGCTCGAATAATTTATTTCACAGCAACTCATATATTTATATCCCCAGGCATCTCCCAGTTCTGGAAAGAAGGAGAAACACCAAAGTACTGTGGCGCAGTCACTTTTTTATTACATTCAAAAACTCAAATGGGAGAACTTGCCATCTAGACAAATGTCCTAACCACCTGGATCTATTCCAGTATGAGGTGCTCTAAGTTTCTGTGAGAAGCTTTAAAGTCTTGGGGTTTGTTCTGAAGAAATGCTTTAAAGTTTTTAACTTCCTAAGCCATTTCAGGACAAAGAAATGGCTTTTCAAACTCTCTGAGACTTTCCTAATATTAGATTTTATAGGTAGGTGGATCAGTACCTTTTTGTTTCTGAAAGCAAAAACTGTTAAAATGCATTTCTAAGTAGTTTTCCAAAGAGTAAACTTATTACTGGCAAACTAGTTCAGCTGTAAGCAAATAATATCTAGCTAGCATTTTATATAATTTTGGTGAAGATGGGATAGTGAACTAAGATTTTATCTAAAGAGCTGTGCTTTGGAAGGAGAACAAATAAGAGTTTCTCTTCTGATTGCAATTTTGTTTTGCTTCAGTGTTTTTCTCGGGAGGATTGGGATTATTACAGCTGAATAGAAAAACATCTTTTCCCACTGATTTGAAAGCAAAATGTAAAACAAACTGGTGTTGTAATAAAACTTAGTCCATAAATACAGAAAAGGAAGAAGAAAGGAATACCCTCAAACCAAACAATCAAACAAACCCATTTTCTTTTTGGTTTTTTTTTTTTTTTTGGTGATGACATTCAGTGGTTGATTAATGTCGCATCAGGCCACGTTTTGTTTAGCTACATAATAACTTTCTGCAAACTCTTTTCACGCCTTTATGGTGACAAGAGCTTGGATTTTGCTAGTGATGATTAGTGTCCTGGGGCTCTTCTCAGTGTGGTGAGTGATGCTCTGATTGTCCATTCTCATCAGGCAACATTAGAAGCAAGTGCTTTCTATGGAATATTTCTTGTGCCAGAGGATGTGCGTCACTACTCCAACTCTTCGGTCTCTCTCCTTCATTGAGATTCATTTGGATCTGCAGAGTTGTCCCTTGAACATGAACACTCTTTGTGCAATCGGATATACCTCATTCCCTTCTAATCTCTCTCTCCCTTTATACCCATTTGTACAAGACATGCTTATCACTCACAAAAAAGCATTCTCCTTTCTCCTATAGTTCAAGCACTGAATCAGGCTACGTAGATTCTGCTAATGCTCCTGTCACTTCTTTTTTTTATATGACCTAGCATATGTGACCTGGCCTTTCGGTATCTCAATTGCCTCGTGTCTCAAATAAGGATAAAATACATTCCTGCCTTCACTCATTACTGCTGTTTCTCAATCAGACCAGCCAACTCTGTGAGTGAGGGAACAGGGTATTTCTCAGGGTGGAGTCTCAGTGACAGGGAGTGGGAATAAGGCGGCAGCCTGAGTGAACCCAAAAAGGAAAAACAGAGAAGCAACGTTTCCATGTTCAGCCTGCGTGGTGAACTGCTGCTCCCAGGCAGCCCGCCTCTACTCCTCGTTGCACTCCCATTCGTGCACTTTGATTAGCCTTCTCTGTGATGTCTCACCCAGAAGCTGTACAGGGCTGCCTGCCCACCTCCAGATCTACTGGCACTGGAGCCTTCCTCACATGTTCAGTAGCAGTGTCTGTGATGTGGCAGAAGAACCGTCAAAATCAGTATGTCTGCTCAGGTAGTACTGATGCACCAAGTTCAAAGAATAGAGAATTATCTATCTGAAGTGTAATTTTTCAGAGGCCAACTAAAAAGAGCTGTAGAAAATATATAATGTACTCTAAGTAATTATTTTGTAAATTTTCAGAATTCTATAGACCAGTCTCCAGAAATTATATTTGAAAATGTCTTGATTTCGTTCATTTTGAATACTTCAGATTTTTCTCCTTCATTTTCATTGTGTGGTAGAAGATGACACAAGTCTTCAAAGATTGGTGCTGCTTCATTTCAGTAGTAAATATAAATGCATTTAATTTTTTTTAAAGAAACAGATTAATTTAGTATATAATTTCCTGCTTACTTTACCTGTACTAGTATGTCTTTTGCAGCATCTGTTGCAGTGCCCTTGTAAATGGGGATTTAAAATTTGAAAAAAAATTGAAGGTTTGGTTCCCACAACAGAATCACAGAATAGAAGAGCATTCACAAAATTGCTGAACAGTTGAGATTGGAAGGCACTTCTGGAGTTCATCCAGTCCACCCCCGCCCCGCACAGGGGTCTGCTACAGCAGGTTGCTCAGGGCTGTTTCCTGTTGAGTTTTGGTACGTCCAAGGACAGAGACTCAATGACCTCTCTGGGGGACCTGTTCCAGTGTTTGATTGCCTGTACAGTAAAAATCTTCTTATGTTTAATTGTATTTTCCTGTGTGAGAAGAATCTGACTCTTCTTTACTATCTTCCATTGGGTAAGATCCTCCCATGTTGGTAAGATCCTCCTGAGCCTTCTTTTCTCCATGCTGAACAGTTCCAGTTCTCTCAGCTTCTTCGTATGACAGATGCTCCAATTTGTTCATTAACTTCATGGCCCTTTAATGGACTCATGTCTCTCTTGTACTGAGGAGCCCAGAACTGGACACAGCACTGCAGATGTGGCCTCACCAATGCTCAGCAGAGGGAAAGGCTTACCTCTCTCAACCTTGCTGGCAACACTTTTCCTGACATAACCTAGGTTGTTGTTGGCTTTCTTTGCTGCAAGGGCATGTCACTGGCTTATGTTGAACTTGGTGCCCACCAGGACTCCAAGGTTCTTCTCTGCCAAGTTGCTTTGTAGCTGGTTGGTCTCCAGCATGTCCTGGTGCATGGTGTTATTCCTCCCTGGGGCAGGACTTGGCATTTTCTTCTGTTGAACTTCATGAGGTTCCTATCTGTTCAATTCTCTGGTATGTTTGGGTCCCTCTGAATGGCACAAGTGCCTTATGCATCACCCCCTCCTCCCAGTTTTTTATCTCTGAAAATTTGCTGAGGGTGCACTCTGTCCATCATCCAGGTCATTAATGACAATGATCAACAGTATCAGCCCCCCCAAAAATCCCTGGCGTACAGCCCCAGTGACCAGTTTCCAGCTAGATTTTGTGCCACTGATCATAACCTTTTCAGCCCAGTAAGTCAGCCAAGTTTAAATCCACCTCACTGCCCACTTACCTAGCCTGTACTACTTCAGTTTGTGTATGAGTGTGTGTTATGGGAGACTGTGTCAAAAGAGTTGCTAAGGTCAAGATAAACAACATCTACTACTGTCCACTCATCCACAAAACCATTAATCTCATTGTAGGAGGCTATGAGGTTGGTTAAGCATGATTTCCCCTTCATAAATCCATACTGACTACTCCAAATCACCTTCTTGTTCTCCACAGCTTTGGAAAGGGTTTTCATAATTATTTGCTCCATCATCTTTCCATGGACCTGGGTAAGGCTGACTGGTCTGTAGTTCTCTGGATCCCCCTTCTTGAAGATAGGGTTGTTTTTTTCCTTTTTTTCTTACAGTCCTCAGGAAGCTTCCCCGATTGCCATGACCTTTTGAAGGTAATTAAGAGTGGCCTTGCAATGATGTCAGCCAGCTCCCTCAACACTCATAGGTGCACCCCATCAGGTCCCATGTACTTGTGTATGTCTAGTTTGTTTCAATCTTCATCCACTGAGGGTAAGTCTTCCTCGTTCCAGACTTTCCTGTGCATCTCAGGGGTCTGGGATTTCTGAGGCCAGGTCCTTCCAGCAAAGACTGAGGCAGAGAGGGCATTGAAGTCCTCAGCCTTTTCGATATTTCCTATCACCAGTCTACAGTAGGCCCATATTTTCCCTAGTCTTCCTTTTGCTGCTGATATACCTGTAGAAACCCTTCTCGTTTCCCTTCTCATCCCTCACCACAGTGAAATCCAGGTGGGGTTTGGCTTTCCTCACTCCATCCCTACACACTCAAAGACCGTTTCTTTATGCCTCCTGAGTCACCTGTCTCTGCTTCCACCTCTTGTACATTTCCTTTTCATGTTTGAGACTAGTCAGGAACTCCTCATTCATCCATGCAGGCCTCCTGCCACTCTGCTTGATTTCCTTCTTGCCAGGATAAACCAAGCTTGAGTTTGGATGCATTATCCCTGAATATCAACCAGCTCTCCCAGACCCCTCTTTTCTCCAGGCCTGTCTCCCATGGGATTCTTCCAAGCAGATCCCTGAAGAAAATAGTATGTTCTTCTGAAGTCTGGGGGTTGTGCTCCTGCTTTTTGCCTTGTTTCCTTCTTATGGGATCCTGAACTCCATCATACTGTGGTCACTGCAGCAAGGCTGCCCCTGACCTTTGCATCCCTGAGCAGTTCTTCCTTGTTTGTAAGTATGAGGTCCAGTAGAGCATCTTCCCTTGTTGATTCCTTGATCATGTGTGCCAGGAATTTATCACCAATGTACTCTAGAAACATCCTGTCTTGCTTGTGCCCTGCTGTGTTGTCTCTCCAGCAGTGTCGAGGTGGTTCAAGTCCTCCATGAGGACCAGGGTCTGTGAACGTGTGGCTTTTTCCAGTTGTCTGCGAAAGGTCTCTTCTTCTTCCTGATCAGGCAGTCTGTACCAGATATCTATCACAACATTGTCCATGTTGGTCTGCCCTCTAATACTTATGCACATGCTCTCAGCTGCCTCATTATTCATCCCAAGGCACAGCTGCCTGCATTCCCACTGCTCTCTCATATAAAGGGAACTCCTCACGTCGTTATACTAGTTTGTCCTTCCTAAAAAGCCTGTATGCATCGATTGCAGCACTACGGTCATGTGTGTTATCCCACCACCTCCCTGTGGTCTCTGTAAGTTTGCAGCTTTGCAACTGCACACAGATCTCTAATACTGTTTGTTCCCCACACTGTGTGCATTAGTGTACAGGCATTTCAGAGGGGCATCCACGCATGTTTATTTCCCAGAAAAAGTGAGAGCTTCCCCCATAATGATGTCCTCTCGGCAATTCTTTATTTGTGTGCATACAATTGGCATGAGCCTCCTTCTGCCCTGTTGTGGTGCTTCAACTTAGAAACACTCAAAAAAGAAATGTTGATTGCTGGTAGGCTTAAGTGTGTATCATAAATTAATTTCTAATTATAATACTACCACTGGATATTCAGGAATGGTGACTGACTTGCAATTGCCTATTGTGGCAATCATCTTTAACTTTTCTGACATCTCTGCATTTACACTCCCAACCCTATAGCTAAGTTGATTAGAACTAGCTGTAGTAAGAACTGTTCTGCTGGCTTGCTGGCTGTAAATAATATTCCATCATTTCCTGAGGGGAAAAAAATCTTGTAGACTCATTGCCATTTGTCCTCACATCTATTTGCAGCTCCTTATTTCCCTTGAGAAGCATCCAAGACCATTTGGAAGTTGTACTTTCCGATGTCCTCACTGATCTCCACCCCCTTCCCCCTCCATTTCTTGGAAGGATCAGCTTATGAAGACAAATCTCCCACATTGTTTAATTCCATTATTCACTATGTGTCCATTTTATTTCTACTCATCACACAACATTCTTCAGCTTCTCCTTTTTCTGAACTTATTTGGAAATCAGCCCCCTGAAACACTTAAAGATGTATAAACATATAAAAAGTGGACACTTTATCATGTTATAGATCTTTTCTTATTTAACAGCAGATTCAGCTATCAGATTATCATTAGGTAATGTGCTGACATACACATCCCTGAGGGAGATGATTGTGAACTGCTGGAGGAAAAATGATCAAGATTTGTCTGCCAAATATATGGTAGGTATTAATCATCATCAAATAGAAGCTGAACCAGCACTTTTGCCCAGAAAAGCAGCAAACTACAATTCAAAGCTTGTCCCTTTGTCTACAGAATTACTGTAGCATGCAGTGAACTGGGTTTTTTTGACTGAATCAACTTTGACAGCATATTGATCTAATAATTTCACAGTTGCTTTCTAGCATTTTGATGTTCTCTCTTCTCAGAATTCCCCTTCAACATATAAACACAAAGATTTTGATAAAATTGGGCTAAATTCACATATAGCTTGCATTATCTCCATTAAGAGATTTCAAATAAAGTCTTTTCTCTCATTCGTTGATATTTCCCATTATTGAAAATACCAAAACCTACTACACCTTTTCAATATGTATGTGCCTTCTTATGCTTGGAACAGAGCTTACTTAACATTGCATCTTTGCATTCTATATTCACTACTGTATACATAGAATAAATATTAAAATGCTTGTATGAAGTACTTGAACTTAAATCAGGACTTGATATCTTAAAGCCTAGTGAGATTCAGATCCCAAAACAATCAGTGTTAGTAAACTGAGGCTCTACAAGCATGGCATTAGACTCTTTGTAAGATAGTCTCTCCCCATCCCCTGAGAGACATTAGTGAAGTATTCTGAAATTCAAGTAGATACGTAGAGAAAAAAAGATGCAATAAAGAACAAAGACAGTTTTTATGTGATCATATTCAAATTTTTCCCTGAGTAGATTGAACTAAATCTTTAATGCAGTAGATGACTTAATTTTCCACTTCTCATTATAACCATTTTGCCCTCACTACAGATATCAGTCTGCTTTCTTTAAAATAAATGCATCAAGTGTTACATATGGTGTCAGGGAGGGAGCTCTAGTCATGCTGATCATGGTCTAAGTAGCATGATGTAAATGGTGGCATCAATAGAATACAAAAGAAAAAAAGGGTTTTGTTGTTATCTACTGCCCTTAAATTTGCAACATCTTCAAATAAATATTTGCATATCTAACAGATTGTTTAAAACTGTGCTGTGGGCACCTCTCAAGACTGGGAACTCTGTATTGTTAACAATTTGCCACTAAAATTTTGCCAGGAGTCACTAAATGACACAATTAAATTTGTTGTGTTCCTTCAAGGTCCATTTCCTTTCAGGGAAAGATCAGCTGTCAAATAGAACAAGAGCTGTTCTAGAGAAACAGGATAATCAATTAGTGACTAGTGGAGTACTGTTAGCCAAATGATCTTATCCATTAATATAATATTTTTCCTAGCACAGTTGAAGAATGCTGTTTGATCCAAATAGCTAATGCTATTAAACTTCAGAGCCCAGATGAATTTCTAGCTTCAGACTGGGGACTGAACATCATAGGGAGCATAAAGCTAACAATTTTGGGAGTTTTGGCCGAGAGAGAGTCAATTTCTCCAGTAAATGACTCTTTGAAGATAGTATCTTCTTCTATGTAAAAACTGCTGAACTATTACCATAATGCCATTGAAATTCTTTTAGTTCCTGCATATCAGTTGGCATAAAGATCTTATGTTATTCTGCTGACAACATTGCCATAAAAGATACAACATGGAAATACGTTAAATACATTACTGTTTCCATTTAGATTTGCAAGTACTTACACCTGAAAAGAGGAGTTGAGAGGATGGTTATTTAAAATGCTTTTTCCTTCCTCACATCAAATACACTAGGTGAATCCAATTTTGAAACAGATGAAAGCATTACTGTATTCTGGTCACAAACACAAAAGGTACCACTAAGCACTGATTTTTTTTTTTAAAAAAATCTCATGTAGGAGACCTCCTGAGAATGAATTAGGGAGTGTGTCATCACATTAAAATAAAAGGATTTGCGTAGCAGTAGCTGGAAGCAGAAGTTGGTTTGTTCTCCTGCCAAATGGATATATACTGACTTGCACTTATTTAGTACATGGGGACCAAACCATGTTTTTATTGCAAGCAGTGACAGAACTCCCATTGACCCAAACAGGATCTGGAATTAATGCTCTGTTTCTCTGTAACTTATGTTTTCACATCATTTACAAGAAGGAACTTTTTCTTCTTGGTCAACGTGGTAGGAACTTGTCAGAACATCATGGAGATCTATGAAGTAACTGCAGATTAATGTGACTGGAAATGAGAGGAGAGTTTGATCTGCTGTCTGTTGGAGCGGAAACTTGAAGTAATGAAACCAGAGTGCAAGGAGACCACTAGAACTGGAACATGGGCTGCTATTTGGAAACAACACGGTAAGGTTGTAATAGTCGCTGCAGCTCCAGGATTGTTGTAGCTAATACATGGTTTGGAAAGGGGGGAATTTCTTATCCCTCATACTTTCTTTTAACTGCTTAACACAGCTCCTGAGAGAGAAAGAGTACACAAAATAGCCAGAAGGCAATTGAAGCTAGAAAGTGTTTGACTGTAATATTTCCTTCTAAAGTTCAGGAAGGAATTGTAACAAATAGGTACAACTAGTGGCTTTCCTCAGCAAATGGAATGACATCCCAGCTGAGCTTTTCCTATTCTCTCAGTTCCCTGGAAAATTATGTACATCATAACACGTTCAGAGATGACATTGACGCCAGGTCACATAGCTACTGGCTGAGGAGTGCTGATGTGCAGTCTGAGAATGGTTAATGTTTCTTTTTCATTGCATAGCCAAAATAAGACAGAGCTATACTGCAGACTCTTTCC